>NC_029794.2:96205637-96208032 GCF_000816755.2 Arachis ipaensis
CTAAAATCCAACCAAGCATTTCATCAAACACTTGGAAGGCATAAAAGAAAAGCAAAGTAAATTGATAACAAAAATAGAATCTAACAACAATTATGGCAATGAATTAACAACAACAATCAAAAGGAACACAATTATTATGAATTACCTCTAATTGAATTGAAAGAAAATAGAAGGAGCAAAAGTAGATTTACAACAAAACATAAGAACAACATAAAGAAAATTACAACAAAAGAATAGAAGAAGAATGAATGTAACAACAAGGAATTGAGAGATAGAAGTGGAAGAAAGCAAAGATTAAAACCTAGATCTAAAAACTAAACCTAATTCTAATCCTAATTCTAGAGAGAAGAGAGAGCTTCTCTCTCTAGAAACTAACTCTCACTACTAAAACTAAGCTAAACTTAAACTAATTGGTAACTAACATCTCAAGTGATCAATGATCATCCTCCCTTAATCCTTCATCCTTTTATTCCTTTTCCTTAGCAATTTGGCGCCAAAATGGGTTCAGAAAACCTCTCAAATCGCCAAGCACGTGTTGCATTAATGAGGTCATGTGCCATCATCGGCGCGTGCGCGCATGGTACGCATGTGCGTCCCTGGTCGATTCTGCAATGTGCGCGCGAGCGCCTTGTGCGCGTGCGCGTGCATGGCTGACTTTGCTTCTTTGACTTTTTTATGCTTCTCTCCACTTGTATGCTTCCTTCCTTGCTTTCTTCCTTGCTTCCTTTGATCCATGCCTAGTTTCAACCTGAGGTTACTAGCAAACACATCAAGGCATCGTATGGAATCAAACAGAAACTAGAATTCACCAAGACAAGGCTTAAAAAGCATGTTTTTTACACTTAAGCACAATCATGGAAGAGATAACAAAACCATGCTAATTCTTAGGCTAAATGTGACAAAAGGTTATCAAAATGTTCTAAATTTAAGGCAAAACAAACCGTCAAATTGGGGTTTGTCAATTTTCAAATTGAAAATTTGATTTGACTCATAAGAAACAACTTGATTTTAAAAATTTTTGAAAAAGTCAACTCAAATTTTCGAATTTGATGAGAGAAAAAGGGAAAGATAATTTTTTGTTTTTTTGAATTTTTATGATGAGAGAGGAAAACAGGAAAAATGATGCAATGCATGAAAGTCATGGATCAAAACAATGAATGCATGCAAGAATGCTATGAATGTCAAGATGAACACCAAGAACACTTTGAATGTCAAGATGAACATCCTAGACACAATTTTGAAAAATTTTTTAATGCAAAGAAAACATGCAAGACACCAAACTTAGAATTCTTTAATGCTTACGCACTAAGAATTCAGGAATGCATATGAAAAACACCATACAACACAAAACAAAAAATCATCAAGATCAAACAAGAAGACTTACCAAGAACAACTTGAAGATCATGAAGAACACTATGAATGCATGAGAATTTTCAAAAAATGCAAGATGCATATGCAAGTGACACCAAACTTATGATATGACTCAAGACTCAAACAAGAAACACAAAATATTTTTTTTTGATTTTTATGATTTTCTAATTTTTTTTTGGATTTTTTTTCGAAAATTATATGAAAAAGAAAAAATAAGGATTCCAAAATTTTTAACATGAATTCCAGGAATCTTGCATTCTTAGTCTAAAGCTTCAGTCCAGGAATTAGACATGGCTCACTAGCCAGCCAAGCTTTCAATGAAAGCTCCGGTCCAAAACACTAGACATGGCCAATGGCCAGCCAAGCTTCAGCATGTAATTCAGACATGACACGCCTGACATACTCATTCCCAAAGGAATTAGACATGGCTTTACAGCCAGGCAGGCTTCAACATGCTTCATGAAACACTAGAATTCATTCTTAAAAATTTTGAATAAAAATATATTTTTATATTATTTTTTTTTTCGAAAACAGATGAGAAAATTTTGAAATATTTTTGAAAAATTTTTTTTGGAAACAAAATAAAAATAAAATTACCTAATCTGAGCAACAAGATGAACCGTCAGTTGTCCAAACTCGAACAATCCCCGGCAACGGCGCCAAAAACTTGGTACGCGGAATCGTGATTACACTTTAATTATGTAAAGTTCATTGCTCTTTCTTTTCCTGGTAATGGCGCTAAAAACATGATGCCAAGACCATGGTTCACAACTCCGTGTAACTGACCAGCAAGTGCACTGGGTCGTCTAAGTAATACCTTACGTGAGTAAGGGTCGAATCCCACGGAGATTGTTGGTATGAAGCAAGCTATGGTCACCTTGCAAATTTTAGTTAGGCAGATATAAATTGATAATGGTGTTTTCGAAATTAATAATTAATAGAATAGGGATAGAAATACTTATGTAATTCATTGGTGAGAATTTCAGATAAGCGAATGGAGATGCTTTTCGTTCCTCTGAACCTC
>NC_029794.2:96208116-96211911 GCF_000816755.2 Arachis ipaensis
TTGAGGAACAGCAGAGCTCCACACCTTAATCTATGGAGTGTAGAAACTCTACCGTATGAAAATACATAAGTGAGAGTCCAGGCATGGCCGAGATGGCCAGCCCCCATGGTCTAAGAACTATGCGTTCCAAGATTGATCAAAGGATCAAAAGATAATCCAAAGATGACTAATACAATAGTAAAAGGTCCTATTTATAATAAACTAGTCACTAGGGTTTACATGAGTAAGTAATTGATGCATAAATCCACTTCCGGGGCCCACTTGGTGTGTGCTTGGGCTGGGCTTGAATGTTGCACGTGTAGAGGTCCTTCTTGGAGTTGAACGCCAGCTTTTGTGCCAGTTTGGGCGTTCAACTCTGGTTTTGGCTCCTTTTCTGGCGCTGGACGCCAGATTTGGGCAGAAAGCTGGCGTTGAACGCCAGTTTACGTCATCTATTCTTGGGCAAAGTATGGACTATCATATATTGCTGGAAAGCCCTGGATGTCTACTTTCCAACTCAATTGGAAGCGCGCCATTTCGAGTTCTGTATCTCCAGAAAATCCACTTTGAGTGCAGGGAGGTCAGAATCCAACAGCATCAGCAGTCCTTCTTCAACCTCTGAATCTGATTTCTGCTCAAGTCCCTCAATTTCAGCCAGAAAATACCTGAAATCACAGAAAAACACACAAACTCATAGTAAAGTCCAGAAATGTGAATTTAACATAAAAACTAATGAAAACATCCCTAAAAGTAACTAGATCCTACTAAAAACATACTAAAAACAATGTCAAAAAACGTATAAATTATCCGCTCATCAGTAACCATGGAGAGGAAGCATGAAAAGCTTCTCTCAATGCAGAGTCAAATAGAGCCCCCACATTTAAACTCTAAGTTTGGTGTTGGGAGGCCATCATCATGCTCTGAGTATCTGTAAGGCTCCATGAGAGCCCACTGTCAAGCTATTGACATTAAAGAAGCACTTGTTGGGAGGCAACCCAATTTTATTTAATCATATCTATTTATTTTCTATTGTTATTTTATGTTTTCTATAGGTTGATGATCATGTGAAGTCACAAAAACAACTGAAAAAGCAAAAACAGAATGAAAAACAGTATTAAAAAATAGCACACCCTGGAGGAGAAGCCTACTGGCGTTTAAACGCCAGTAAGGGTAGCAGAATGGGCGTTTAACGCGAGAAAGGGGCACAGAACTGGCATTTAACGCCAGAAATGGGCACAGAGCTAGCATTTAAACGCTAAAAAGGGAAGAAAAGCTGGCGTTAAATGCCAGAAATGGGCAGCAACCTGGCGTTTAATGCCAGGATTGGCAATCAAGGGGGCGTTTACATGCCACATGGTGCAGGGATGAGAAATCCTTGACACTTCAGGATCTGTGGACCCCACAGGATCCCCACCTACTTCATCTCTCTCTGTCTCCTCTTCACACACTTTCCTAAATACCATTCACCAATCACCTCAATACCTCTTCCCCAAATACCCCTCACCTATCAAATCCTACCCTCTTCTCCATAATCTCTTCACCAATCCACATCCATCCATCATAAAACCCCACCTACCTCACCATTCAAATTCAAACCACTTTCCCACCCAAACCCACCCATACATGGCCGAACCCTAACCCTCTCTCCACTCCTATATAAACCCATCTTCACTCCTTCATTTTCACACATCACAAACACTACTCACCCCCCTTGGCCAAACCACTGAACCCCCTCCATCTCCTCTATTTCCTCTTCTTCTACTCTTTTCTTTCTTCTTTTACTCAAGGACGAGCAAACCTTCTAAGTTTGGTGTGGTAAAAGTGTTGCTTTTTGTTTTTCCATAACCATTTATGGCACCAAAGGCCGGAGAAACCTCTAGAAAGAGGAAAGGGAAGGCAAAAGCTTCCACCTCCGAGTCATGGGAGATGGAGAGATTCATCTCAAGGGTGCATCAAGACCACTTCTATGAAGTTGTGGCCAAGAAGAAGGTGATCTCCGAGGTCCCTTTCAAACTCAAAAAGAGTGAATATCCGGAGATCCAACATAAGATTTGAAGAAGAGGTTGAAAAGTTCTCACCAACCCCATTCAACAAGTCGGAATCTTAATGGTTCAAGAGTTCTATGCCAATGCATGGATCACCAAGAACCATGATCAAAGTGTAAACCTGGACCCAAAGAATTGGCTTACAATGGTCCGGGGGAAATGCTTAGATTTCAGTCCGAAAAATGTAAGGTTGGCATTCAACTTGCCCATGATGCAAGGAGATGCACGCCCCTACACTAGAAGGGTCAACTTTGATCAAAGGTTGGACCAAGTCTTCATACACATTTGTGAAGAGGGCGCTCAATGGAAGAGAGATTCAAGAGGGAAGCCGGTTCAACTAAGAAGGCATGACCTCAAGCCTGTGGCTAGGGATGGTTGGAGTTCATCCAACGCTCAATCATTCCCACTAGCAACCGGTCTGAAGTTACTATAGACCGGGCTATCATGATCCATAGCATCATGATTGGAGAGGAAGTAGAAGTTTATGAGGTTATATCCCTAGAACTCTACAAGGTGGCGGACAAGTCCTCTACGTTGGCAAGGTTAGCCTTCCCTCATCTCATTTGTCACCTCTGCAATTCGGCTGAAATTGACATAGAGAAAGACATCCTCATTGATGAGGACAAGTCCATCACTAACAAAAGGATGGAGCAAACAAGAGATCCCACTCATGGGCAAGAGCATGAGGAAATTCCTCATCATGAAATCCCTGAGATGCCTCAAGGGATGCATTTTCCTCCACAAAACTATTGGGAGCAAATCAACACCTCCCTAGGAGAATTAAGTTCTAATATGGGATAACTAAGGGTGGAGCACCAAGAGCATTCCATCCTCCTCCATGAAATTAGAGAAGACCAAAGGGTCATGAGGGAGGAGCAACAAAAGCAAGGAAGAGACATTGAGGAGCTCAAGCACTCCATAAGATCTTCAAGAGGAAGAACAAGCCGCCATCACTAAGGTGGACCCGTTCTTTAATTTCCTTGTTCTTTATTTTTTGTTTTTCAAATTATTATGCTTTATGTTTTATTTATGTTTGTGTCTTATTACATGATCACTAGTGTCTATGCGTTAAAGCTATGAATGTCCTATGAATCCATCACCTTTCTTAAATGAAAAATGTTTTTAATTACAAAAGAAAAAGAAATACATGAATTTTGAATTTTAAAATAGTTTAATTATTAGATGTGGTGGCAATACTTTTTGTTTTCTGAATGAATGCTTGAACAGTGCATATTTTTTGAATTTGTTGTTTATGAATGTTAAAATTGTTGGCTCTTGAAAGAATGATGGAAAAGGAGAAATGTTATTGATAATCTGAAAAATCATAAAAATGATTCTTAAAGTAAGAAAAAGCAGTGAAAGGCTTGCAGAAAAAAAATATATATGCGAAAAAAAAAGAAGAAAAAAAGAGAAAGAGAAAGAAAAAGCAAGCAGAAAAAGCCAATAGCCCTTTAAACCAAAAGGCAAGGGTAAAATAAAAAGGATCCAAGGCTTTGAGCATCAGTAGAAAGGAGGGCCCATAGGAATAAAATCTTGGCCTAAGCGGCTAAACCAAGCTGTCCCTAACCATGTGCTTGTGGCGTGAAGGTGTCAAGTGAAAAGCTTGAGACTGAGCGGTTAAAGTTGTGGTCCAAAGTAAAAGAGTGTGCTTAAGAGCTCTGGACACCTCTAATTGGGGACTCTGGCAAAGCTGAGTCACAATCTGAAAAAGTTCACCCAGTCATGTGTCTGTGGCATTTATGTATCCGGTGGTAATACTGGAAAACAAAAT
>NC_029794.2:96212172-96214977 GCF_000816755.2 Arachis ipaensis
ATAAGCTATAAGCTTGCCATGGAAAGGAGTATGAATGATTGGAAGAAGGCAATAGGAAAGCAGAGGTTCAGAAGGAACAAAGCATCTTCATACGCTTATCTGAAATTCTCACCAATGAATTACATAAGTATCTCTATCTTATTTTATGTTTTATTTATATTTCAATTATCTTAAGCTCCATAACCATTTGAATCCTCCTGACTGAGATTTACAAGATGACCATAGCTTGCTTCAAGCCGACAATCTTCGTGGGATCGACCCTTACTCACATAAGGTTTATTACTTGGACGACCCAGTGCACTTGCTGGTTAGTTGTGCGGAGTTGTGACAAAGAGTTGAGATTACAATTGTGCGTACCAAGTTGTTGGCGCCATTGATGATCACAATTTCGTGCACCAGTAATCAGATAGGAAAATGGCAGAGTGCCTCGAACATGAACCCTAGCCATGTACTTCCTGATGAACCGTGGAAGGTACAGATCCTTGCCTTCCATAACGCACCAGATGAGAATGATCATAGCAGCCGGCACCTCTGACTCATAAGTGCTCCACATAACATAGTTACTCAGTATTTCTTGCCATAGCCGAGCTCATCATTAAGATAGATAATCTTGATTCCCTTTGGAGTTACCGTCGACTTACCCATAGTCCAGGGAACAGCAGGATCAATGGCTATGGTGCACCTCACAGCATCCCAATCAAAGCTCATAAACCTAATGGACTCCTCAGCCTTTTGATAACCATCTGCTTCGTCTGATTTTGGCTAGAAGTGCAGGATATCCTCTATGGCCTCCTCAGTAACCAAGATCTGTTTTTCTCTTAGCTGTACTGCATCCAGGGTTGTCTTGTAATAGTTGTAGTAGAATTCATGGACCCAGGACGCGTTAACCTCTGTCAGATTTCTCTCCAGAAAGAACCAACCTCTTTGTTTGATCTGATCGGCAATGTACTTCTGTAATTCAGTTGGTATTCTAAGAATCTTTTCCAAATAGAGGTGCCTCTTTTTTGCAAAGACCGAAAATTTTAGTTCACAATAGAGGTTTGAAAATTTAACTTGGTCAAAGGCAGGCACTAGTTGATCTTCTTTTTCCTGTGGAGTGAAGTGCTTCTCACGCCAGGATTCATTCCCTAGAATATCTAACAGAATGACAGATGACTGTCCTCTTTTCCTTTACCCGTGTTGACTTTAGCCTTGCCTTTCCCTTTTGGATCAGACATCCTGAAAAATAGAAATTCCAGGATACAATTTATCAAACTAAAGCAGAGAAATAGAAAGGCAAACAGTATGCAAGCAACATAAGCAGTAGATGGGCAAAAGAGGAATGAAAGCCAAAGCATGAAGTGAGTCAGAAAGATATAGAATTTTGGACTGAATGTAAGGTAGGATTCAAAGAAATCAATCAAAAATCATAATCCAAGAATCTATTAAATGAAATTCAGAATGCTTGTTTGTCGAGAAACAACAATAAACATGCCTTGAAAGGGGTTGAAAAGAGTTAGTGTAAAACTAAGAGAAAAGTTAGGAAGTCAATGAAGTCAAGAGTTAGAAACGTAAGTTAAAATTAGTGGCATGGTATTGTAGTTCCTAGCTAAAAGAAATTCACAAGGTGTAAGAACAAGCAAGCTCACGTTCAAGCAAAGAATGCAGATTATTGATGATAAATCAGGTAGTAAAGAAAGCACAAAGAGAAATAAAATCATCAACAATGTAATTCAATTAAGAAGGGAACCAATTGGAATGGAAATGCTAGCCTAGCATCTCATGAAATGGCTTTGGTGTAAACCAAGTAAATCGCAATGTCAAAAGCACTAAAGTCAATTCATGAGTGGAAGTTAAGTAAAAAAGTTTTTTAGAAAAATTGAGCAGCATTCCGGCAGTAAAAGGAACGTTCCCGGAAAAACAAACAGCAGAATCAACAAGCCATATGAATTCTGTAAGTGTTAGGCAGCATGAAGAACAAGAAATCAAACGAATCAGGCATCATAGAGCAAAGCAAAGCAATTGGCTAGTCCTAAACTCAATCAAGCAGTTTGGATTTCCTGAGAATTCATTATCAATTAAAAACACTATAACTAGGTGTAAATTCATAGGAATTAAGCGAGTGAGTAAATAAAATAGCAATAAGCAATGAGTATATAGTGCAGCCAGCTTTCTCTTAGTAAATTCAGCAATCGATCATGAGTAAAGAATATGGATTCAAATAATTCAGGATTACTGCATCAACAATGAAGATCAAATCGCGATGAGAGTTCAACAGCAATAGCAATTCAGATTTGAATTTCATTAAAATCAGACATCAAGAATCCAATATCAAGGAACCAAATCGACTCAGATAGGGGCTTAGCGATTTCAGATAATACTCAGCAGCAACAAGAAACCAGTTTAGCACAAAAGCAAATAATGAAATATGAACACAGTATCAATAACAATTCAGCACAGGGCAGAGCAGTAGCACAAACAGATGTGAATAAACCATTCTAGTCAGCAAGAATGGAGCAGTTATCAGACCTAAATCCACTAACCACATCATAGCTACCTAACCACCTAAAATCCACTAAGAACATGCATCTCTAACTATCCTAATTTGAACAAAATTTAAATTACTCTAACTGACTTAAATGAACAGAAGAATGAAATTGAAATGCAGGGGTGGAGACATGGAAACCTGGGGGGGGTAGTACTAGGATTGGAAAGGAAGGAAAAGGGGGTTGCCGCACAGAGACGATGGCGGCACGGCGGCGCAAGTGGTGGCGGCATTGCGGCACTGGTGCTGTCCGCGGCGGGCTTGGTGAAGGCAGGGGGGTC
>NC_029794.2:96215389-96243853 GCF_000816755.2 Arachis ipaensis
ATGGATGGAGAAGAAGGAGAAGAAGAGGAGAAGAAATGAGGGGTTGTCGGCGGCGGTTCGGGTCGCCGTTGGTGGCTGTGGTGTGAGGTGATGGTGGTGAGTGGTGGTTATGGAGGGAAGAAGGGAAAGTGGAACATTGAGGGAGAAGAGTAACGTGGGTGGGTTATGGTTCTCGCATCAGAGGGGTTAATAAAATCAAATCCATGCGTACGCGTGGATCACGCCTGGGCGTGGATGGGAGAAAAGTGCATTGACGCGTACGCGTCCTAGACGCGAACACGTGAAATGGGATAAATGAAGATGACGCATACGCGTGAAGCACGCGTACGTGTCGGCCGAAATTGAGCTAAACGCACAGTTCCAGCATCATTTTTGCGCAACTTTCTGTTTGAATTGGAGGGGGTAAGAATTGCATGCGACGCGTACGCGTCGAGGACGCGTACGCGTGGCTTGAAATGTGCCTCTAGCACACGAGCCGCATGATTCCATCACAACTTTCTAGTCGTTGGATGGAGACGCCGAATTGGGATCGACGCCCATGCGTGGCTGACACTCACGCGTGGTGTGGTTTTTATTTTTTTTAATGCAGAATGCAGAATGCAGAATGCAGATGCTGATGCAAACATTATGAATGAACACTAATAAAAATAGAATAAAATAAAACCAAGAATAAAACAAAGTAAAATAAAACTGAGACTGAAAAAGAACGATCATACCATGGATGATTGTCTCCCACCTAGCACTTTTAGTTAAAGTCCTTAAGTTGGACATTTGGTGAGCTCCCTGTCATGGTGGCTTGTGCTTGAACTCATCCAGGAATTCCCACCAATTTTTGCAATTCCAATAGCCTCCGGGGTCCCAAACGAGGCACATAAAGCCTTCGAGCAAGTTAAAGCAAGTGACAAAGTTCCAGGAGTGTTGATTGTTAGAATGAATTCTGGGGTCCGAAACCTTGCTTTTGCACCCGTCTTTGCCTTGATCATCATTGTTCCAACCGGGTGGCACGCAATTTGAATTCTCACTGAGATACCCAAACAGCTTCCGAGACCCATTCGATCGAGCTCTACACCAATCTTTGTACTTCAGTATGGAACGTGGAACCATATTGAACCTTGCCTGCCAACTCTTACCACTAACCATATTGAACCTTGCCTGCCAACTCTACACCAAGCACTTTTCTTTAATGTCCTTAAGTTGGATGGTCCTCTTCTTAAGCTTCATCTCTACCTGGTGCATCCTCCAATATGTACACCTCTAGCTCCCTTGGAGGTTTGCAACCATGATATTTCTTCACTATATGCCCATTCACCTTGAAAGTTGCTTCACTTTTGGGATCAAACAATTCCACCACTCCGTAGGGCTTCATTTCTTTCACCTTAAAAGGTCCTTCCCATCTAGAACGGAGCTTGCCAGGCATAAATCGGAGCCTTGAGTTGTAGAGGAGGACTTCATCTCCTTCTTGAAAGTCCTTCTTCCGAATGTGATGGTCATGGAATGCTTTAGTCTTTTCCTTGTAAATTCGGGCATTCTCATATGACTCGTTCCTCAAACACTCAAGCTCTTCTAGTTGTAACTTCCTAGCTTCACCCGCCTTGGCTAAATCTATGTTGCACTGCTTTACCGCCCAATGTGCTCGATGCTCAATCTCCACCGAAAGGTGGCATGCCTTACCATAGACGATCCGGAAGGGACTCATTCCTATCAGAGTCTTGTAGGCCGTTCTGTATGCCCATAGTGCATCTCCTAACTGGAGGCTCCAATCCTTTCTTTGTGGATTGACCACTTTTTCCAAGATTCTCTTGATTTTCCAGTTGGACACTTCCGCTTGCCCATTTGTTTGCGGATGATAAGCAGTAGCGACCTTATGCGACACTCCATAGCGCTTGAGCAATGCTTCTACCTTCCTGTTACAAAAGTGGGATCCTTGGTCGCTCACGATTGCTCGTGGCGACCCATAACGGCATACAATGTGATTCCTAATGAAAGAAACAACGGTATTGGCGTCGTCAAGGCGGGTAGGCACGGCCTCCACCCACTTTGACACGTAGTCAACTGCTAACAGAATGTATAGATACCCACTAGAGTTAGGAAACGGTCCCATAAAGTCAATGCCCCATACATCAAATATCTCACAGAACAACATAGGTTGCTGAGGCATTTCATCCCTTTGGGATGTGTTTCCTGACTTCTGACACTGATGGCAAGACACACATAACCGGTTAGCATCCTTGAATAAGGTTGGCCACCAGAATCCACAATCCAACACCTTTTTAGCAGCCCTTTGTGGGCCAAAGTGGCCACCACAATCGGACGAGTGACAAGCTTCCAGAATTGGTTGAAATTCGGATTCCAGGACACACCTTCGGACTACTTGGTCTACACCTCTCTTCCACAAGTGAGGGTCATCCCAAATATAGTATTTGGAATCACTCCTCAACTTGTCCCTTTGGTTTTTCAAAAAGTTGGGAGGAAAGATTCTTGCAACCAAGTAGTTTGCCATTGGGGCAAACCAAGGAAAACTAGCCGACACAGCATGCAAACTATCCAATGGGAATGAGTCATTGATCGGAAATGGATAAGTTTTTAAATTCTCAATGCGGCTTAAATGATCCGCAACCAGGTTTTGAGATCCACTCCGGTCCCTAATCTCAATGTCGAATTCTTGCAAAAGCAAGATCCAACGTATGAGTCTAGGCTTTGACTCATTCTTTGTCAATAAGTACTTTAAAGCTGCATGATCCGTGTATACCACTATCTTTGAACCTAGCAAATAAGATCTGAATTTATCTAAAGCATGAACAATGGCTAAGAGTTCTTTTTCGGTAGTGGTATAGTTGGATTGTGCGGCATCTAGTGTCTTAGAAGAGTAAGCAATGACATAAGAAAGTTTACCCTCGCGCTGTGCAAGCGCGGCACCCACAGCATAGTTTGACGCATCGCACATTATCTCAAATGGCAACGTCCAGTTGGGGCCTCGCACAATTGGAGCTATGGTGAGAACTTTCCTCAACTCTTCAAAAGCTTTTACACATTCACTGTCAAACTCAAAATCCACATCTTTTTGGAGTAGGCGCGACAACGGCAAAGCAATCTTGCTGAAGTCCTTGATAAAGCGCCTGTAAAATCCTGCATGTCCCAAAAATGAGCGGACCTCCCTCACGGATGAGGGGTGAGGCAAAGTAGTAATAACATCGACCTTGGCTGGGTCCACAGAAATACCTTCACTAGAGACTACATGTCCTAACACTATGCCTTGTCGTACCATAAAGTGACATTTTTCAAAATTTAAGACAAGGTTGGTGTCAACACATCTAGCTAGGACCTTGGCCAAGCTCTCTAAACAACAATCAAATGAGACCATAAACGCTGAAGTCGTCCATAAAAACTTCTAGACAATTCTCCATTAGATCGGAGAAGACACTCATCATGCACTTCTGAAAAGTAGCGGGTGCGTTACATAGTCCAAATGGCTTCCTTTTATAGGCAAAGGTGCCAAACGGACATGTAAACATGGTCTTCTCCAGATCTTCAGGAGCAATATTTATCTGAAAATATCCAGTAAATCCATCAAAAAAACAGTAGTGAGATTTACCTGCCAAGCGGTCTAACATCTGGTCGATGAAGGGCAAGGGGTAATGGTCCTTCCGTGTGGCAGCGTTCAATCTTCTGTAGTCAATACATACTCGCCACGCATTTTGTACTCTTTTAGTGACCATTTCTCTGTCTTCCTTCTTGACCGTTGTGATGCCTGACTTCTTGGGGACAACCTGAACCGGGCTCACCCACTCACTGTCGGAAATAGGGTATATGATATCCGCATCCAATAGTCGGGTGACCTCTTTCTTCACTATGTCAAGGATGGTTGGGTTGAGCCTCCTTTGCGGTTGCCGAACCGGCTTGGCTCCGTCTTGGAGAAGTATCCTATGCATGCACTTACGCGGGTCAATTCCCACAATATCCGCAAGGCTCTATCCTATTGCTTTCTTGTACTTTCTTAGAACGTCTAGGAGCTTTTCCTCTTCTTCACTTGAGAGCTCACTGGCAATGATGACTGGAAACCTTGAGTTGTCCTCTAGGAATGCATATTTCAGGTGGGAGGGAAGGGGCTTCAGTTCACTTGTTACCTCAAGATGAGGTTCCTTTTCATCAAGCTCATGGGACTCATTCTTGACAACTTCTTTAGGTTCATCCTCTTGGTCATCCATCTCCTCAACGGTGGGGTAGCACAACTTGTCATGATCTTCTTCTTGTACTTCCGCTACCATTTCATCAATTATATCGCATCGGAGCATAGAATGTTCTTCGAGAGGATGTTTCATAGCTTCCTCTAAATTGAACTTGATAGTCTTGTCTCCAACCCCAAAGGAATATACACCGGTGAAGGCATCTAGCTTGAATTTGGAGGTTTTGAGGAAGGGTCTACCAAGTAGGACGGAGGATGAGCTTCTACCTTCCGTTGGAGGCATCCCAAGGATGTAAAAGTCAATCGGAAAACCAGATCCTTAATTGCCACAAGTACATCTTCAGCTATCCCCATTACCGTGATCACACTTTTATCGGCTAAGGCAAACCTTGCTGCCGACTTCTTCAATGGAGCTAAATTCAACCGGACATAGATGGAAAGTGGCATAATGCTAACACAAGCTCCCAAGTCACACATACAATCATGAAAAGTGTATCCACCAATACAACAAGACATTAAGCACGGTCCAGGGTCACCACATTTCCTTGGAATAGGTTCCATCAGGGAAGAAATCGAACTACCCAAGGATAGTGTCTCCAATTCCCCTATTCTATCCTTGTGAGTACACAAGTCCTTCAAAAATTTTGCATACTTGGGGATTTGTTGAATAGCGTCAAGGAGTGGTATGTTTACCTCGACCTTTTTGAACACTTGAAGCATGTCTAAATCAAATTCCGGTGTCTTCTTTGCTTTCTTTACCATGGAAGGAAATGGAATAGGAATTGATTCATCAACTATAGCTTTCCTCTTGGGTTCCTTGAGGTTTACTCCTTCTTCCTCATGTCTTTTGTCTACCACCTCTTCTTCATGTGGAGTTCCAACAACTACCTCTTCATCATGCATTTCTCCCATAACTCTTAGGGGTATCTCCTCTAATGTTGTCCCCGACCGTAGAGTGATGGCGTTGAGACCGCCTCTTGGGTTTGGTTGGGGTTGTGATGGAAGGTTGGAGGAACTTGAAGGTTGAGTGGTGTTGTTATTGGGAGTCGGTGGTTGGCTTGACATGTTCATCTTTGAGAGCATGTTGGTGAGGTTGGCCAATTGAGTGTTCAAGGCCTCGAATTGAGTCTTGTTGATCTCATCTCGCTTTTCCATAGCGGCTCTAAGCTCATCAACTTGATTGTTGGAAGATGTAGGAGTTTGGTTTTGTTGTCTATGGTGTGGTGTTTGGTACTTGGTGTAGTTATTTTGGTTTTGGTTGGCTTGGTAGTTGGTGTTATTATGGTGGTATTGGGATGAAGATTGGTTGTTGTTGTGATGAGAAGAAGAGTTGTTCCACATTTAGTTCTGATTGCTTCCTTGTGTATTATCTCTCCACCCTTGATGTTGATTACTACCTTGATGGTAGTTGTTTTGACCTTGAGGAGTGTATGGTGGACGGTTGTTGTAATTCACATTGGCTACCACAAGGGCATGTTCCTCTTGAATTTGATGGCATTGGTCGGTGTAATGTGTGGTGCTAGAGCACAAACCACAAATCCTAGGAGGGCCTTCAAGTTGAGCAACCGGAGGAGGGGCTTGGATGGCCTTGATGGAGCAGTACTCCCTTTGATCTCTTTGAATTTGTGTAAGGATGGTGGTCATATCCCCAAGTGCCTTGGTTAGACTTGCTTCGAAGGGGGGCGGTTCTACCACACCCTTAAGGGGGTTACTCCTCACTCTTGTGTGTTGTGTAGATTCGGCGACATCCTTTATCAAATTCCAAGCTTCTACTTCTGTCTTGTTTTTCGAAAGGGACCCGCCACTAGAGGCGATAAGCAATCTTCTATCTTCCACACAAAGACCTCCGATAAAGTAGCTAATGAGCAAGCGAGTGGTCATTCCGTGATGTGGACATGACTCCAATAACCTCTTGAATCGAGACCAATACTCATACATGCTCTCTTGGTCTCTTTGCATTATGCCTGAAATCTCTTTCCGGATGTACTCGGTCTTCTCCGGTGGGAAGGACTTGTCAAGAAACTCTCTTCTCAAGAAATTCCAATTAGTCACAATATCATCCGGTAGCAAATAAAACCATGTTTTTGCTTGTGCTTCAAGAGAAAAAGGAAAGGCAAAAACCATGATGGCTACCTCATCGGCTCCATGCCTTCGAGCCGTAGAACAAGCAACATGAAAATCCTTCAAATGTCGGATGGGGTCTTGACCCGGCAACCCATGATACTTAGGAAGTAGATTTATCAAGCTACTCTTCAACTCAAAGTTTGGATCAAGGTTAGGATATCTTGCTTGTAACGGTTGAAGTATGATATCCGGAGCTCCTTGCTCATGCAAAGTGATCCGGCGTGGCTCCGCCATGTGTGGCTCACCTGTAGGATGCAAAAATGTATTAGTAGTGCCAACAGAAGAATAGGAAGTAGCGGACTCCAAGTCACTCTCGGTAACGTCTAGTGATTCGGTGTTTTCCTCAAGAGAGGCCGAAGTACTAGGCGTGTAGTCCAATCGCCTTCTAGCTTGCCGAGTGTGTAACAAAGTTCTTTCAATCTCGGGATCAAAGTTGGCTAAGCTAAAATTCGGTTGAGACCGAGTCATCAAACTTGAAAGTCATAGTACAAATGCAAAAGAATTTTAAACTATAGCTAAGTATTGAAAGAGCAAAATATCTACAATATTCACATATTCACATAACCAATATCAAGGCATATGTTACAACCATTCGCCGGCAACGGTGCCAAAAATTTGACCGCGGAGCACCCAAGGGTGTATTGGTAAATCTCTCTTAATAACACCTCGTTGTAAGTATAGCTCTACCAACAACAATCCTCGGGGGGTCAAATTTAGAAGAGGGATTTGGTTGTCACAAGTTCAACCCCAATAGAAATAACCGAAGTATTCAAACCTCGGGTCGTCTCACAAGGAATGGGCAAACATGTGCTTCGACATTGGTTAGAAATTCGGGGTTGTGAGTTATGAGCATGAAACTAAATGAAAATCTTAACAAGCAAGTAGTCTTAAATTGCAATAAACTAATTCAACCACCTAAGTAAAACTTGAGCAATTCCAATGAACAAGCAGTATTCTATTAAATTCTACTTAAACCAAACAAGCAACTATAACTAAGGCAATTGAAATTGGAAATTGGTTTTCAAATATGAATGATAAAAATAACTCTTGGCTAGGCATGGGAATTGGGATCACAATCCTTGTCCAACAACTATATCTTGACAATTATGAGGAACCAAGCTCATTAAGTCTACCCCCAAAGTCTTAAGTACGTGATATCTACCCCTAGACTTGAAGTACGTCAAATGGCTTTGGTCACATCAACCCATAAGTCCCAACCTATCTACTAATTAGATTAGTAGTGGGTTGGCGTCAATGAGTATCAAATTGACCACCAAGGGCTCCCAAATCATCAAATCTATTAGACCCAATGACTCAAGTTTACCCAATTCCCTTGACCTAGGCCAAGAATGGAAAAGACTACTTCATAATTAAAGTAAACAATTCATCAAACACTTGGTAAGCATTGATAAAAGACATGTTCAAAATAACAGTTAAATTGAATTCCACAAATATCCACTAACAATTATCAACATACAATCAAGCAATCAATAAGATTAAACATAGAAATCATTAATGTAACATCAACAAGTCAAGATTCATAACATTCAAGAAATGGGTATGAAATGACAATTGACAAGAATCATAAAACTATCACTAAATGTAAGCAAGATTGTAACAAGGAATTCAAATTGAACAATTAAAATTGTAATTAACAAGATCTAATTCACAAATCAACAAGGGAAGATCAAAATGGAAAACTAGATCTAGAGAGGAACAAGGGTTTCTCTCTCTAGAATAACAAAAGAACCTAAAACTAGCTAAAATTGTGTCCTAGTGTAAAATGAGTGATCTCTCCCTTCCCCCTAGCATCCTTGGATCTTTTCCATGCAGAAACAGCTTGAAGTTGGGCCTCCTTGGCCTCAGAAATCGCCAGGCACGATTTCTCTTAATGAGGTCACGTGCAGCTTCCCACGCGTGCGCGCCATGCGTGCGCGCGCGCCGATTACTTTTGTGATCCACGCGTGCGCGTCAGTTGCGCGTGCGCGTCGATAGGAATCTTCCAATCTGCGCGGATGCGTCCATTCTTTCGCGCCGTTTCCAGCTAATCCCATCCACGCGTGCGCGTGGAGTGCGCGGGCGCACCGATGCTGCTGCTCCCAAGACTTCAACTCTTCATGTTCCTCCCTTTTTTGTACATGCTTTCTCCCTCTCTTCTAAGTCATTCCTACCCTATAATTCCTGAAATTACTCAACAAAAACATCACGGCATCAAATGGTAATAGAAGAGGATTAAAATATGGCAATTTCAAGGCAAAATAAGCATGTTTTTCATCATAGAGTAATATTGGGAAGTGAACACAAAACCATGCATTTCTTGTGAATAAGTGTGAGAAATATTGATAAAATCCCCCAAAATAAGCGCAAGATAAACCACGAAATCGGGGTTTATCACGTGGCTCCTCCCATCTTTGATTATTCTAACCTTGATGCATGTTCTCATTATAGCATCCATTCCCTGCAACATAATTTAAACTAAACTCATAGCCGAAGGGGTGAGAATTCATAGTAGCAAATAAAAATAAAGACTAATAAAAATAAGCAGCTCAGTCCTAAAACTAACAAAGACTAACAAACAAGCAAAAAGCAAATATTTATAATAACCAATAATAAGGCACATGTTTGTAATTCCTCGGCAACGGCGCTAATTTGACGAACGAATTTTTGACAGTTTAGAATTTCACAAATAAATCCTCATTGCAAGTATAGTTTCTAAACCAACAAAGAATCCTTTCGTACAAATAAATTTGGTTGTCACTTAAGCAAACCCAATAAAAATAAACCGAAGTATTTAAATCTTAGGTCGTCTCTGAAGGAATTGCAGGGAGGTGTTCTTATAATTGGTTATGCAAAGGTATATTTTGCGGTTTTGTGAATAAGAGAACAAGAAAAAGTAAATGGTAATGAAAATCAAATGATAAAAGAGGTCTTGGCAAGGTTTGGCGGTCAAGGATCTCTGTCCTTATCACTAACCACAACATGAGAATTGGCAAGGATCAATCCCATTAAATCATCCTCTAACTAGTAGTAAAGGAAAGTTAAACGAGCTATATCAATCCAAGTCCATAAGTCCTAGCTCTCCACCAATTCAATTAGTGAACTAGAGTTAATGGCTCCAATCATCAATTACTTGGACATTAGTAACTCAAGAGTTCCTAAGTTACCATCCCAAGCCAAGAACATAAAATCCTACTCTAACATCCTTCCAAGCATTTTATCAAACACTTGGTAGGCACAAAATAAAAGCATAGAAAAGTAATAATAGAATATAATATCTAAAACCAATAATTGCAAGATCAATGATAACAAATAAAGGAAGAAGCAATAAACATGAAATACCTCAAATTGTATTAAATAGAGAAATCAAATCTAACAAGAGAATTCATGAACCAAACAGTAACATAAAATAATCAACAAAGGGAATAAATAAACTAGAAAGCTAGAACAAATAAAAGTAGAAGAGAAACTAAATTAAAGGAACATTGAACCTGGAATTGAGAAGAAATAAACCTAAGACTAACAGAAATCCTAAAACCCAGAGAGAGGATAGAGCCTCTCTCTAGAAACTACATTTAAAACCTAAAATTATGTCAATGAAAGTTGTGTGTAAACATGTCTTATGTTTCCCCCATTCTGCAGCTTCTATTCTGTGTTTTTCAGGCTTGGAACTGGGCCAAAAAGGAGCCCAGAAATCGCTCCCAGCGCTTTCTGCAACTTTCTGCACATGGCGCATGTCACGCGTACGCGTCGGTCACGTGTGCGCGTCATTTGGCCAAATTCCTTGTCACGCATACGCGTCAGTCACGCGTACGCGTCAGTCACGCGTACGCGTCCCTTGTCTTCTGCGCTAGGCACGCGTACGCGTCGTCCATGCATGCGCGTCGCTGCCAATTTCTCAAAACTTTATTTTCGCGTTCCTTCTACTTTTGCATGTTTTCTTTCCATCCTCTAAGCCATTCCTGCCCTATGAAGCCTGAAAACACTTAACACACAAATCATGGCATCGAATGCTAATAAACGATAATTAAAATTGACAGTTTTAAGGCCTAGGAAACATGTTTTCAACTATATCACAGGATTAGGAAGGAATTACAAAATCATGCAAATTATATGAATAAGTGAGCAAAAAATTGATAAAAACCCCTCAATTGAGCACAAGATAAACCATAAAATAGTGATTTATCACATCCCTATTAGTAATCGGTCAGAAGTGACCATTGACAGAGCCATCGTGATTCATTGCATTATGATTGGAAGTGAGGTGGAGGTACATGAGGTAATACCTCAAGAGTTGTACAAGAAAGCTAAAAAGCCTTCCCCCTTAGCAAGGTTGGCCTTCCCCCACCTTATCTGTCACCTATTCAATTTAGCTAGAATTGCCATAGAAGGAGACATTCCTATTGAGGAGGACAAGCCCATCACCAAGAAGAGGATGGAGCAAACTAGAGAGCCAGCACATGGACCACAGCAAGAGCATGTGGAGCTGCCTCAACAAGAAATCCTTGAGATACCTCAAGGGATGCATTTTCCTTACCAAGGCTATTAGGACCAATTGCACATTTCTCTAGACTAAGGATGGGACATCAAGAGCATTTCACCATCCTCCATGACATAAGAGAAGATCAAAGAGTTATGAGGGAAGAATAAAGAACCATGAGGGAAGAACAACAGAGGTAGGGGGTGTGACATAAAGGAAGTGAAGCACTCCATTGGATCCTCCAGAAGGAGTAGTAGTCGCCATCACTAAGGTGGATTCATTCCCTTTACTCCCCTGTTGCCTATGTTAATTTTTTCTGTTTTCCATGTATTTTGTCTGTTTCTAGTGCATGATTGTATGTCTTTATGTCTTAAAGCTATGAAATAGTCCATGCATCTATCACCTTGCTTAAAAGAAAATTTTAATTGAAAAAGAAAAGTAAGATGCATGAATTTCGAGTTATATATTAAGAATAGTTCAATTATTTTGATGTGGTGGCATTGCTTTTATTTGCTGAATGTATGAATAAACAGTGCATATTTTATGTTGGAGTTAAAGAATGTTGGCTCTTGAAAGAATGATGATAAAAGAGAAGTATTATTAGTAATCTGAAAAATCCTAAAATTGATTCTTGAAGCAAGAAAAAGCAGCAAAAAAGAAATTAAGGAAAAAAAAATTATGCGAAAAAGCAAGCAGAAAAAGAAATAAAAAGCAGAAAAAGACAATAGCTCTTTAAACCAAAAGGTAAGAGAAAAAAGCCAATAGCTCATTAAACCAAAAGGCAATAGTAAAGATCCAAGGCTTTGAGCATCAACGGTTAGGAGGGCCTAAAAGAAAAATCTTAGCCTAGGCAGTTCAAATGAGCTGCTTCCCTAACTATATGCTTGTGGTGTGAAGGTGTCAAGTGAAAAACTTGAAACTGAGTAGTTAAAGTCATGGTCCAAAGAAAAGAGTGTGCTTAAGAACTCTGGACACCACTGGCTGGGGATTCTAGCAAAGCTGAATCACAATCCGAAAGGGTTCACCCAGTTAAGTGTCTGTGGCATTTATGTATCCGGTGGTAATACTGGAAAACAAAGTGCTTAGGGTCATAGCCAAGACTCTAAAGAAGCCGTGTTTAAGAATAAAAAAGAACTTAACTAAGAGAATCAATAGTATCATCTGGAATCTAAGTTTTTAAAGATGCCAACTATTCTGAGCGTCAATGGAAAGTGAGATGCCAAAACTATTCAGAAGCAAAAAGCTACTAGTCCTGCTCATCTAATTGAAACTAAGCTTTATTGAAAACTCAGAAATTTATTGCATCCTTTTATTTCTTTTTATCCTACTTTTTTTTGGTTGCTTGGGGACAAGCCACAGTTTAAGTTTGGTGTTCTGATGAGCGGATATTTTATACGCTTTTTGGCATTATTTTCATATAGTTTTTGTTATGTTTTGTTTAAGTTTTATTATGTTTTCATAGGTTTTAGTGAAAAGTTCACATTTTTGGATTCTACTTTGAGTTTTTGTGTTTTATGGTGATTTCAGGTATTTTTTGGCTGAAATTGAGGAGTTTGAGCAAAAGTCTGATTCAGAAGTAGAGAAAGGACTGCAGATGCTGTTAGGATCTGACCTCCGTGCACTCAAAGGAGTTTTTCTGGAGTTATAGAAGTCTAAATGCCAAGCTTGTAATGGCTATGGAAAGCTAACATCTAGGGCTTTCTAAAAATATATAGTAGTACATACTTTACTTCGGAAATGAGGGCCCAAAACTGGTGTTCAACGCCAGCCACCACCCCTATTCCTGGCGTCCAGCGCCCACAGGGGAGCAGCTGACGTCCAACGCCCAAAAGGGAGCCCAGGGCTAGCGTTCAACGCCCCTAAGGGGTACTAGCTCGAGGGAAACACTCAAGTTCAGCCCAAACACTCAACAAGTGAGCCCTAGAAGTGGATTTTCGCACCCCTAAGACTAGTCTATCATATTTTTGTAATCCTTAGATATTAGATTAGTATATATAGGAGAAGATCACCCATGTTTAGGATCTTCTTACTCCCAATTATTTTCGAACACTATTATGTACTGTATGAGTCACTAACCTCCTAAGGTTAAGGTTAAGAGCTCTGCTGAATTTCATGGATCAATAATATTACTGTTTTCATTCAATATGTCTGATTCTATTCTCTTATGCAACCTCGTTCTTCATCTTATGAATTGAGGATGACCCATGACAATCGCCCTTGTTCTACATGGGTTCCGTGCGATTCCTGACACGGATAGCGTTGAACTAAAGCTAGAGACTGCATTGCGAATTCCAATAGAGCATTTGAGCAAATTTGGATATGTTACATATAATCTCGTTGACTATGGGTGTGTGAGGTCTCTGTGGTATTAAGGCTAGAGTCAGAGAAGTAGCACTTTTTGATCCGGAAGATCTGCCTTGTCTGTGGCACCTTGAGTAGGATAGTGAAGGAGAGTGGATTGCTTAGAGCTTCATCTTCTGCTACAGTGAGAAACCTAGAGGTGGCTTGATTAGAGGAGATGAGTCATTTCAACATGACGAACTACTGCAGTGGAGGAAGAATCAGAAGGTTATTGAGGAAGACTGATGAGAGGATATTTTATACGCTTTTTGGTGGTGTTTTCATGTAGTTTTAGCATGTTTTATTCACCTTCTATTATATTTTTATTAGTTTTTATGAAAAATTTATATTCTTGGGTTCTACTATGAGTTTGTGTGTTTTTCTGTAATTTCAGGTATTTTCTGGCTGAAATTGAAGGATCTGAGCAAAAGTCTGATTCAGAGGCTAAGAAAGGACTACAGATGCTGTTGGATTCTGACCCTCCTGCACTTGAAGAGGATTTTCTGGAGCTACAGAAGCCTAATTGGCATGATTTCAATTGCGTTGGAAAGTAGACATCTTGAGCTTTCCAACGACATATATTAGGCCATACTTTAATCGAGATTTGATGGTCCAAACTGGCATTAAACACCAGCCTTGAAACCCCTTCTGACGTAAAAAGCCAGAATTGGCATACCTCTTGGCGTTAAACACCCAAATGGGCAGTAAAGCTGGAGTTAAACACCAAGAATAGCCTACGCACGTGAAAGCTTCAAAGATCAGCCCCAAACACTCACCAAGTGGGCCCCAGAAGTGGATTTCTACACTTTCTGTACTTAGTTACTCATTTTCTGTAAACCTAAGTTACTAGTTTAGTATAAAAACTACTTTTTGAGATTCATTTTGTAACGGATGACATTTTACATCTCATATTATATCTTCTACGGCATGAGTCTCTAAACCCCATAGGTGGGGGTGAGGAGCTCTGCTGTGTCTCAATGGATTAATACAATTACTAATGTTTTCTATTCGATCACGCTTGATTCTGTTCTAAGATACTCACTCGTACTTCAATATAAAGAATATGATGATCCGTGACACTCATCATCATTCTCAAATTTATGAACGCGTGCTTGACAACCACTCCCGTTCTATCTGAGCTCAACATAGTCATTGGGCGACAGCTTGAGTTCGTATCTCTTGGGTTTCTAATCCACGAGTTTGACTTGCATCTCCTGACAATAGAGCATTCAAACCGATGAGATCAGAACCTTCGTGGTAAAGGCTAGAACAAACGAGCTTCAAACTCACAAATGTTGGGTGCAGTGACAGTGTACAAAAGGACAGAGAGGTCTTATTCCGACACGAGTGAGAACCAACAGATGATTAGCCGTGCGGTAGCTGTGCCTGGTATTTTTCATCCGAGACGAGAGAACCGACAGATGATTAGCCGTACAAAAGTCGTGCCTGGACCATTTTCACTTAGAGGAAGGATGGTAGCCATTGACAACGGTGATCCACCAACATACAGCAGGCCATAGAAGAAGCCATGCGTGGTTGGAGAAGAAGACAGTAGGAAAGTAGATATTCAGACGATAGAGCATCTCCGGAACCTCAACATGTTCCTCATTACTAAATCACAAGTATCATTCATATCATTTCAATCTCCTGACTAAGATTTACAGTATAACCATAGCTTGCTTTAAGCCGGTAATCTCCGTGGGATTGACCCTTACTCACGTAAGGTATTACTTGGACGACCCAGTGCACTTGCTGGTTAGTTGTGCGGAATTGTCACATAAAGTGTCTTGCAATTTCGTGCACCAAGTTTTTGGCGCTGTTGCCGGGAATTGTTCGAGTTTGGACAACTGACTGTTCATCTTGTTGCTTAGATTAGGAAAAATTTATCTTTTTTGGTTTAGAGTCACTAAATTTGAGTCCTTTATTTTCTTTTAAAAAATAAAGAGTTTTCAAAAATCTTTCAAAAATTTGTTCTTGGTGTTCATCTTGACCTTCAAGTTGTTCTTGATTGTTTTCTTTGTTTTGATCTAAAAATTCTAAGTTTGGTGTCATTTTATTGTTTTTTTTCTTTCCTCATTAAATTCAAAAAAATAAAAAAAATAGTTTTCTTTATTTACTCATCATTTTCGAATTCCTTGGGTTAACTTAGTCAAAATTTTTAAAATTTGGTAGTTTCTTGTTAGTCAAGTCAAAATTTCAATTTTAAAAAGTTATCTTTTCAAATCTTTTTCAAAATAAATTCTTTTTCTTCCGAATTCATTGTCATATTTATTATTTTGATTGAAAAATTTGAAGTTTGGTGCTTTCTTGTTAAGAAAGTTTCAATCTTTAAAATTTTAAAATCATATCTTTTTCAAATATTTTCTTTTATTTATTTTCTTACAAGTATTAATTTTTCAAGTATTTTTTTTAGGTCTATCTTTCTCAAAACTTCCTAACCACTTTCTCTCTCTTCATTTTCGAAAATCATATCCAAAATTTTTCAAATCTTTTTAATTAATTAATCATTTTAGTATTCGAATTTCTTTTATTTCTTTTTTTTTTAGTTTTTGAAACTTATATTCTATTTTCTAATTATTTTATTTTATTTTCTTTTGAATTCGGTTTATCCTTAATTAAATAAAATAAAAACAAAAATATTTTATTTTCTCTTTTATTTATTTTTCAAAAAAAAACTGCCCCTCCACATCCATTCTTTTACTTGTATCTCATCTTCCAATACCAGTGCTCTATATCCTGACATAGAGACACACATTTTCACATCTCCTAGCTATCTGTATATACAAAAACAAAAGAGGTTCAAGATGAACTCAACTAGAGATGAAAGTCCAGAAGGACTCTGGGATCATATGCTAACTCCACTACTGCTTCATATGGGAATAGTATCTGTATACTCCCCATCAGAGCCAGCAACTTTGAGCTGAGCCCTCAGCTCATTATCACAGTGCAGCAAAATTTGCCAGTATTCCGGTCTTCCATAGGAAGAACCTACTGAGTTTCTGGCATAATTCTTACAAATTGCTGACACAGTACGTGATAAGGAAGTAGATCAAGATGTCTACAGATTATTACTATTTTTATTTGCTGTAAAAGATCAAACTAAGAGGTGGTTAAATAACCAACCCACAACAAGCATAAGAACATGGAAATAGTTATTAGACAAATTCCTGAATCAACATTTCCCTCCGAAAAGGATGACACAGCTAAGGCTGGACATCCAAGGCTTTAAACAAGAGGATAATGAATACCTTTATAATTCCTGGGAAAGGTACAGAGAGATGCTAAGGAAATGCCCTTCTGAAATATTTTCAGAGTGGGTGCAGTTAGACATCTTCTACTACGGGCTTACAGAAAAGACCTAAATGTCTCTAGACCACTCAGCTGGTAGATCTATACACATGAGAAAGACAATTGAAGAGGCTCATGAGCTCATTGATACAGTTGCTAGAAATCAGCATCTGTACTTAAGTAGTGAGTCCTCCATGAAAGAAGAGGCTAAAGCAGTATCCACTGAACTTAGTCCTCCAGAACAAGTTGTTGAACTCAGTCAGCAATTGCTTTCTATAACAAAACAGTTAGTAGAATTTAAAGAGATGCTACAAGACACTAAAAATGCTAACAAGAATATGAAAGCACAATTGGATCAGACAAGACAGCAGTTATTTAAACAAATAACAAAAGAGTCCCAAGCTGTTCATTTAAGGAGTGGGAAGACATTGAATGTCTCAACTCAAAGCAGCAGAAAGCAAAGAAATGAACAACTAACAGAGGATGACCAAACCACCATCCAAAATCCCTCTGAGGATAGTAAGAGCCCAGAGAGGAATGATTCTGGCATTCAAATGCCAGAAAAGGGTGAGAAGTTGGCGTTGAACGCCCAGTGGATGGCCAATTCTGGCGTCCAAACGCCAGTGGCAATCTGGCGTTGAATGCCCATACAGTACCCAATTCTGGCGTTCAAACGCCAATGAGGGATCAGACACCTGCAAGTGCTGATAACAACCCCCTTAAGCAGGCTTCTCCAACCACTTCTGTAGAAAATAAACCTGCAGCAACTAAGGTTGAAGAATATAAAGCCAAGATGCCTTATCCTCAGAAACTCCACCAAGCGGAACAGTATAAACAATTTGCCCACTTTGCAGACTATCTCAAGACTCTTGAAATAAAGATTCTATTTGCAGAGGCACTTGAGCAAATACCCTCTTATGCTAAGTTCATGAAAGAGATCTTAAGTCATAAGAAGGATTGGAGAGAAAATGAAAAAATTTTCCTCACTGAAGAATGTAGTGCAGTCATTCTGAAAAGCTTACCAGAGAAGCTTAAAGATCCCGGAAGCTTTATGATACCATGCACATTAGAGGATACTTGTACCAAGACAGCTCTATGTGATCTTGGGGCAAGTATCAACCTGATACCTGCATCCACTATCAAAAAGCTTGGTTTGACTGATGAAGTTAAACCAACCCGGATATGCCTCCAACTTGCTGATGGCTCCATTAAAATTCCATCAGGCGTAATTGAGGACATGATTGTCAAGGTTGGGCCATTTTCCTTTCCCACTGACTTTGTGGTGCTGGAAATGGAGGAGCACAAGAGTGCAACTCTTATTCTAGGAAGACCTTTCCTAGCGACTGGATGAACCCTCATTGATGTCCAAAAAGGGGAGGTGACCCTGAGAGTCAATGAGGATGAGTTTAAGTTGAATGCTGTCAAAGCTATGCAGCATCCAGACACCTCAAAAGACTGCGTGAGCATTGATGTTATTGACTCCCTGGTAGAGGAGGTCAATATGATTGAGAGTCTCGAATCAGAGCTAGAGGACATCTTTAAAGATGTCCAGTCTGATCTGGAGGAACCAGAGGAAACAGAAAAGCCTCCAAAAACTCCTCAGGAAGAGGAAAAGCCTCCTAAACTCGAGCTCAAACCACTACCACCATCCCTGAAATATACATTTCTGGGAGAAGATGACACTTTTCCTGTGATCATAAGCTCTGCTTTAGAGCCACAAGAAGAGAAAGCACTAATTCAGGTGTTGAGGACACACAAGACAGCTCTTGGGTGGTCCATAAGTGATCTCAAGGGCATTAGCCCAGCCAGATGCATGCACAAGATCCTATTAGAGGATGATGCTAAGCCAGTGGTTCAACCACAGAGGCGGCTAAATCCAGCCATGAAGGAAGTGGTGCAGAAAGAGGTCACTAAGTTACTAGAGGCTGGGATTATTTATCCTATTTCTGATGGCCCCTGGGTGAGCTCTGTCCAAGTTGTCCCCAAGAAGGGAGGTATGACAGTGGTTCATAATGAAAGGAATGAACTGGTTCCCACAAGAATAGTTACAGGGTGGCATATGTGTATTGACTACAGAAGGCTCAATACAGCCACCAGAAAGGATCATTTTCCTTTACCATTCATATACCATATGCTAGAGAGACTAGCAGGTCATGAATACTACTGCTTTTTAGATGGCTATTCAGATTACAACCAAATTGTAGTAGATCCTCAGGACCAAGAAAAAATAGCATTCACATGTCCATCTGGAGTATTTGCCTACAGAAGGATGCCATTTGGTCTGTGCAATGCACCTGCAACCTTTCGGAGGTGCATGCTCTCTATCTTCTCTGATATGGTAGAAAAATTTCTAAAAGTCTTCATGGATGACTTCTCAGTATTTGGAGACTCATTCAGCTCCCGTCTTGACCATCTAAAATTTATTTTGAAAAGGTGCCAAGAGACTAACCTGGTTTTAAACTAAGAGAAATGTCACTTTATGGTGACTGAAGGAATTGTCCTTGGGCACAGAATTTCGAACAAGGGAATAGAGGTGGATCAAGCTAAGGTAGAGGTAATTGAAAAATTACCACTATCTGCCAATGTTAAGGCAATCAGAAGCTTTCTGGGGCATGCAGGATTCTATAGAAAGTTTATAAAGGATTTTTCAAAAATTGCAAAACCTCTGAGCAATCTGCTAGCCGCTGATACACCATTTGTCTTTGACACAGAGTGTCTGAAGGCCTTTGAGACTCTGAAAGCTAAGCTGGTCACAGCACCAGTCATTTCTACACCAGACTGGACATTACTGATGACCGGAATTCACATCCCATTCAAAATTAGTGAATTAGTCCTTTTGGCAAGCGCACCAAAATTATCGTCAAGTAATAACCCACAGTGGAGTGGGATCGTATCCACAGAGATTGGCAAATTCGAGCAGTTTTAATCAATTGATGAATTAGTCAAGCGGATTAATAGGATTGTAGAGTGCAGAATTGTAAATGACATAAATGTAAATGACTAGAATATAAAGAAAAGTGATAAAGTGCAGAAATATAAATGGCAGAAAGTAAAGTGTAGAATCATAAATGACTTGAATATAAATGGGAATGGGAAATTGTTGAATGTAAAAATAAGCTGTAAAGAAATGGATAGATAAGAATGGGGAAATTCATTGAGATTGGGAGATTTTATCTCTTTGGATTAAATCTAGCTTATATCCTCTTCAATCATGTAACTCATTGACCTCCTGGCAATCATGATTGATTGAGTCCCAATCCCTTGGTGATTCAATCTCTCAGATCTTGATCAATAGCCAATTCCTTGGTCTAATTGCTCATGAAGAGAGATATGCTTGGTCCTTGATTATACCACACACCATTATAGGTCCAAGTAGAGCGAGGATTATATGTCACATATCCAAACACCAAAACCCAGATTCTACTCTAGTGTGAGAAGGGATTTCAAGCATGGTTTCATGTTTCCTTTCCCAAGGTTCCCATGAAACCCAATTGCATTCAATCTCTTTCCCAAGATAATTGAACACTAAGCATTAAGAACGAAATTCCTTCTAGCAAATCAAAGAGAAGATGAAGAGAAGAAGGATTTCACTATCATTCATCCATCAAGTACAACAGAGCTACCTCTCTCAATGAGAGGGAAGTTAGCTACTCATATCTCAAAAGGTACTCAAAAGTGAAGTGTAAAAGTGGATCTAAAACTGACTGCTTAACCCCCTTCTTCAGTACTCCTTGGGGGTATTTATACTACTCCTAGTAAGATAAAAGAATTACAAAAGTGAAAAAGGAAAATTACATTTTGGAGGGAAAAGAAAACACTCAATAAGCATGACTTCTCAGCTGGCGTGTGGCTGGCGCGTCTCTAGCGTGCCACGTGCCCTTCATTTCCAACTTGGTGTGCCACGCCCAATCCTTCAAGTGGCACGCTCGTCCCTCTAGCAACCTTGGCGTGCCACGCCTTTGAACTCAAGTGGCACGCCATAGTGGATTTCTTGTGCTGGCTTGCCACGCCTTCAAGCTCAAGTGGCATGCCCCTTGCCTTTCTCACTTCTCTTTGCCTCTGGAAACTTGTATTGGCGTGCCACGCCCAAGGTCTAGCGTGCCACGCCCTTGCTTTATGCTTGGCTAGGCTTCTCTGGAAAGTTGAACTAGCGTGGCACGCCCAGGGTCTGGCGTGCCATGCCCCTCTTGTGAGTGAGTGGTTGCTCTGTTTGGCGTGCCACACCACAAGCTCAAGTGGCACGCCCCAATGCTTCTCTCTTGAATGACACTGGCGTGCCACGCCTGGTTGCTCAAGTAGCACGCCTAAATGAAGAATAGTGAATGGCGTGCCACGCCTTCGATACCAAGTGGCACGCCCCATATAATTGGCCTCCTTCATCCTCTCTGGAAACTTATACCAGCGTGCCACGCCTAAAGGCTGGCGTGCCACGCCCATGATCTTGTCTTAGTTCCAGTGGTTGGCGTGCCATGCCTCAGTCTTCAAGTGGCACGCCATAATGAAATGCCAAGATTGGCGTGCCACGCCTTCGATACCAAGTGGCACGCCCAGTCCTTGTTTTTGGTCCTTTGTGCATTGGCGTGCCACGCCTGGTTGCTCAAGTGGCACACCCAGTCTTCAATTGCCTTTAGCTCCTTCTCTGGATTGTTGTACCAGCGTGCCATGCCATGCTGCTCAAGTGGCACGCTCATTGGTTTGTGAACTCTTCAAGCTTGGCGTGCCACGCCTGGGTTCTCAAGTGGCATGCCCAAGTGACTTCTTTGGGCTGGCGTGCCACGCCTTCGACACCAAGTGGCACGCCATAGTGAAGGTTCTTCTTGGGATGGAGAGTTGGCGTGCCACGCCCCTTTGCTCAAGTGGCACGCCCATAGTGGTTGATGAGTCAGGCATGCCACGCCTAGCTTGGCGTGCCACGCCCCTTTTGTGTCCTCCATTGTAGCTCTCTGGAATTTTGTATCAGCGTGACACGCCCATTCTCTGGCGTGCCATGTCCATATGCATGCTTTGAATCTCTTCTCTGGACCTTAATACTGGCGTTTGCTTCAAGTGTCACGCCAGTTTCACACGCCCAACTTCTTGTTTGTCTTCTACCCCATTTTTGATGACCTGAAATTCAGCATAACTCATCTCAAAGTAGTGTACCATAGTATTCATCAAATAATTCATGAATTGTACTGATCAAATGAGATTTATGCTCTTTTATGGTCTTCTTTATGCATGAAAGAAGGGTAGATGATGCAAGTCATCACAACACCAAACTTAAGTTTTGCTTGTCCCAAGCAAATCAACGTGAGTACCTTTATAATTTGAGGCCTTGGGTTTGAGTGATTGCAATACAACTAAGAGTAAGGCTAAGTGTTCAACACATGCATGAATGTTTTAATGTCATGAAAAGCTCTTGGATCCTTGAGGGTTCTTTCAGGTATAGGCTTTAGGGTTTCTTTCTATTGATTGTCACCTTGAAGTAGTAAGGGTTGTTTTGCTTTCTTGACCACGACTCTAAGTGTTTTGTCTCAAGATAACCCTTTAATTAAGCTTTCAATTAGCACTCCCAAACCAGTTGGTTTTAGGGTACTAGGTGTTGAGACACCCCTAAGAATTTACTTGCCCAGGTCTCTTCTTGACACATCTTCACCACAAGCCTCTACTAAGATTTTTTTTTATTCTTTTTGAGCTTTTTAATGTTTCTTTTTCTATCCCAGTAGTTGATGCTCAGAGCCTTGGGTCTTTATTGCCTACTACCTCTTGGTTCTATGGATATTCAAGGAACACCCCTTAACCTCCCCCTTGTTATACCTTCTAGGACTAGTTTCTCTTCCATGACTCATTTTCTTTTTAGTTCACCCAAGGTCTTACACTTGGTCACTTATATCTTAGTTTATTTCATAATCCATCTTGGCCTTGGTCTCTCTCACTATTTTTTGCACAACTCACAGTGACTCTTATGGGGACAAACTCTACTTTTATTTTTGTTAAAGTAAAGACTTGAAATACATGGCATTTTCTTTCTTGAAAAAGAAGAACTCATAAAGACTTCAAACAAGAATTTAAAACTAGGCAAAAAGCATAAACTATCCTAGCATTATTATTTATTCAGAAAGTAAATAAAGCAAAAAAAACTTAAACACGATTTCAGAAATTGGAAAGTGTCAACCATGGGACTCAATAACATTGAGCAGCTTCATCTTTTATTTATTGGCTCCTTCCCTTTGTCCTTCTTTTTAGAGGGGGAAGAGCCACCTTCATCTGGTTTGGAGGAACCTTCTTGTGCTTTGGTATCCTTGGGTTTCCAAAATCCTGCCCTCCTCATGTAATTCTTTTCATCCTCCTTATGTTTGGCTAGGATTTCCTCTTGTCTTACACTTAGTTCTTCCATTCCTTGCATGAAGGTTGGGTATCCTGAGTTTAGAGCGGCTACGGCGTTACACAAGTGATTCAGCTTCGCTTGTGTGTTGATGTCATACTGTCTCCTAGATATGGTTCTGGCATCATAGAGATGTCTGAATTCGGCCAAGTTCCTCTGTTGCCATTTGCTTGCTCTACTATTTTGTCCAGTGTACTTCGCACCTCTCCCCAGTCAAATTGTTCTTGCTGCTTCTTCCTCATATGCTCCCAATTCCCTTGGAGTTGTTGAATGTTTTGGTTGACTTGGCTCCATTGTTGTTGTTGAGTTTCCTTGAGTTGATTGACATCTTCCCTCAAGTGGTGTAGATCTCCCTTCATTTGGTGTACATCTCCTTGCAGTTGCTCCCAGTTGAATCCCTCTAGAAATTGCTGATATTGATATTGTGGTGGTGGTTGAAGTGCCAGGAATTGAGGTTGCTCTTCTGCCTCTTCTTGTTATTGTTGTTGTTGTTGTTCATGGGCATGAGCTCTTCGTTCTCTGGCCCTGTGGAGTGGGTGTACAGCTACCACCTTGGCCATCTTTTTGGCAGTTATGAACTTGTCTTGCTTCACAAGCACTTCATCAATGATCTTTTCAACTCCAGCCTCATCACATAGCCTCTGTATAATGCTGAGGAATGCCAACCTTGTGTTGTCACTGGTACTTTTCAGCACTTTGTTGATGTTATTGGCAATTATCTCCCCCACGTTGATGTTTTCTCCTTTCATGATGCTGTAGATGAGTACAGCTCTCTCCTTGGTCACCTCTGAAGTGTTGGATGTGGGGATTAGGGACCTCCTCACAAATTCTAGCCACCCTCTAGCTTGGGGGCTCAAATCTCTTCTCCCCAATTGATTAGGTACCCCATCCTTGTCATTGATCCAACGCACATGCATCACACAAATCTCATTTAGGATCTCATCAAACCCAGGGTCTTGCTGCTTCATTCTTTCTTCGTAGCTCCGAATGGAGCTTGTCCTCTTCACAATTAGCATCCTTTCTATGCTAGAGGAACTGTAGTCAATGGACTTCCCCCTTACATAGCTAATGTAGCCATAGTGTTGCCCTGGTTGAGGCACTGCGTTGGCATAGAATTCCCTCACCAAGCTCTCTACCACTTTCCTTGGTGGGTTGCATAGAAGTGACCAACCTCTATTGTTGATCTCAATGTTGATTTCAATGTGCTCGTTCCTCCCTAATTGGAACCCAACTTCTGGAATGATCTCCTTCTCACTCACCCAACCATAGAATTGGTTTTGGTTGAATGCGGAGAGGAACTTGTAGTCATTGAAGGAACTTGAGGATCCAGAGGTTGGTTCTTTGACTTTTCTTTTCTTTGAGGCTGAGCTTTTTGGTGGTGCCATGAGTTTGAGAGAGTGTGTTTGAAAGTGAAATAGAGTTGCAAAAAAGAACAAGCAAAACAAGGTTTTGCTCCAATACCAAACTTAGGACTTGATTAGATAGGGAAATGAGGTTTTTATAATGGGTGAATGTTGTGGGGGGAAGGGTGGGAAATAAAAAAAGTAAATGTTTTCCCACTTGGGGAGTGGCGCCTAGCGTGGGAAGAGGCGCCAACTCTTTTCTCACTCTGTATTCTGCGTGTGTTGAGTTCCAAAGTGTAAGTACACTTTGACTTCCTTGCTTTTTGAGTTGCTTACCATGTGGTTTCCATCTTCTCTCCTGAAATGAAACTGAACCCATTAGTAATGACAAAAGAACCCTTTCACATTCCTTCTCATCAAGAGTGAATTGGATTGCAACTGATGGGTGTCCCTTGTGACACCAAACTTAATTCTTTAGCATCTCAATAAATTGGTTTTATCATTGTGTATTTAATGTGTTCATAAGAGTCGAATAACATCAATCTTTTCATTCTCTTTTGATTCCAATTCCTCTGAACTCATTAAACCACATTCATGTTCTTACCCAAAGCATTAAGTGCTTTCACATTAGGTGACTTGGGCTGCTAGATGATTCTTGGTGGTGGCCACACCAAACTTAATCCTTGGGCTTACTCTTCAGATCAAGATATAAATTATCTGTAAGCCTAGATTAAGTGGGTGAGAGGCCACACCAAACTTAGCAATTTAGCTAGTCTTCAGCCCATTCACTTATCATGATCAATGTCTTCATCAAGTTGCAATTCCGAAATAGAAAAAATATAAAGAAAATCTAGCTACCAAAGCTAAAATTAATGTTCTAATCTGCAATTGTAAACTACCTAATATGACAATGTAAGATAAGGGAGAGACTGAGAATTAAACTACATAATGCAACAAATTTTTAAACTACTTCTAAGAAAAGTAACTAAATCAAAAAGGATAAAGTGTTGGGGTGCCTCCCAACTAGCGCTTCTTTATTGTCATTAGCTTGACATTTCTTCATTTTCAGCTAAGCTTGTAGCTCTCTCCCTGCTCCTCTAAGGAGCCTCCCAAGTAGTGTTTGAGTCTATGGCCATTGACAGTAAAAGTTCTCTGAGTCTTGTCCTCCATGAGCTCCACATGACCATAGGGAAACACCTTCAGTATGGTGAAAGGTCCTGACCATCTAGACTTCAGTTTTCCAGGGAAGAACTTGAGTCTTGAGTTGTAGAGTAACACTTTCTGTCCTTCAGTGAACTCCCTTCTTGCTATCTTTTGGTCATGCCACCTTTTTGTATTCTCTTTGTAGATTTTTTCATTCTCATATGCTTGATTCCTAAACTCCTCCAGCTCATTGAGTTGCATTAATCTCTTTTCTCCAGCAGCTTACTCATCATAGTTTAACATCTTTAGAGCCCAAAAGGCTCTATGTTCAAGTTCAACTAGCAAGTGACAAGCCTTGCCATATACCAGTTGGTATGGAGACATCCCAATGGGAGTCTTATAGGCTATCATGTAGGCCCATAGTGCATCATTCAGCTTCTTAGACCAATCCTTTCTTGAGCTTCCAATAGTTTTTTCAAGAATTCGTTTTAGCTCTCTGTTGGAAATTTTAGCTTGCCCGTTGGTCTGTGGGTGGTTTGGAGTTGCAACTTTGTGCTTCACTCCATATCTGAGAAGGAGTGCCTCGAGTTGTTTGTTGCAGAAGTGTGTCCCTCTATCACTAATGAGAGCTCTGGGGACTCCAAATCTACTGAAGATGTTCCTTCTCAAGAAGCTTATCACAACCTTGTTGTCATTTGTTGCAGTGGCTATGGCTTCTACCTATCTTGAGACAAAATCAACAGCCACCAATATGTAGCTATTTGAGTAGGAGGTTGGGAAGGGTCCCATGAAATCAATCCCCCACATATCAAACAGCTCCAACTCTAGTATGAATTGTTGTGGCATCTCATTTGTCTTGGTTTGATTACCAGCTCTTTGGCATTCATCACATCTTGACACCATCTCCTTGGCATCCTTAAACATTGTTGGCCAGTAAAATCTGGATTGAAGCAATTTTACTGCTGTCCTTTCTCTACTAAAGTGACTTTCATATGCAGATTTATGGCACTGGCATAATACTTCCTGCCCTTCTTCATGGGGTATACACCTTCTTAGGATTCCATCAGCACACTTTTTGAACAAATAAGGATCATCCCAGATGTAGTGTTTGGCATCCTTGATTAGCTTCCTCCTCATGTGCCTATTAATGTTAGTTGGTAGCTCCCCAATAGCCTTGAAGTTGGCTATGTCTGCAAACCAAGGGGCTACTCGAATCATCATCAATTGTTCATCAGGAAAGCTTTCATTGACTGCTACTTGTTGCATCTTTTCTTCTTGTGGGATCCTTGAGAGGTGGTCAGCTACCTTGTTCTCTGCTCCGCTCCTATCTTTAATCTCAATATCAAATTCTTGGAGCAACAAAATCCACCTTATTAGTCTAGGCTTAGATTCTTGTTTGGTAAGCAAGTATTTGAGTGCTGCATGATCAGTGAACACAATTACTTTTGAGCCAATAAAATATGATCTAAACTTGTCAAAAGCAAAAACTATGGCTAAAAGTTCTTTCTCCGTGGTGGTATAGTTCCTTTGATTCTCATTGAGAACCTTGCTAGCATAGTAAACAACATGTACTAGCTTGTCTTTCCTCTATCCCAGAACAGCACCAACAGCAAAATTAGATGCATCACACATTAGTTCAAAGGGAAGATCCCAGCTTGGTGCTATAATAGGTGCAGAGGAAAGTTTCTTCTTAAGTTCATCAAAGGCTATCACGCACTCTCTATCAAGGGAGTATTTGAGACAAGTAGGTTGCTAAGGGGTTTTGCAATTTTTGAAAAATCTTTGATAAATCTCCTATAGAACCCAGCGTGTCCCAAAAAGCTTCTGATTGCTTTGACATTGCAAGGTGGAGGTAATTTTTCAATTACTTCCACTTTTGCCTTGTCCACTTCTATACCATCTTTTGAAATCTTGTGACCAAGAACCACCCCTTCAGTCACCATAAAATGGCACTTCTCCCAATTTAAAACTAAGTTGGTTTCTTGACACCTTTTTAGCACAAGAGCAAGATGGTATAGGCAATCAGAATATGAGTTCCCAAATACAAAGAAGTCATCCATGAATACTTCTATGAACTTCTCAATCATGTCTAAAAAAATGGAGAGCATGCACCTTTGGAATGTTGCAGGTGCCTTGCACAATCCAAAGGGCATTCTCTTATAAGCAAAAACACCATATGGACAAGTAAATGAAGTTTTTTCCTGGTCCTTGGGGTCTACAATAATTTGGTTGTAGCCCGAATACCCATCTAGGAAGCAATAGTACTCATGTCCTGCCAATCTTTCAAGCATCTGGTCCATGAAAGGTAAGGGAAAGTGGTCCTTCCGGGTGGCTTCATTAAGTTTTCGGTAGTCAATGCACATACGCCATCCGGTCACTGTCCTTGTGGGTATCAATTCATTCTTCTCATTTGCCACAACAGTGATCCCTCCCTTCTTAGGGACTACTTACACCGGGCTTACCCAAGGGCTGTCTGAGATAGGGTAGATCACCCCTGCTTGCCATAGTTTCAACACTTCTTTCTGAACCACTTCATTCATAGTTGGGTTCAGCCTCCTCTGTTGTTGTCTTGAAGGTTTGGCATCTTCTTCAAGCAAGATCTTATGCATACACATTGAAGGACTGATCCCTTTTAAATCTGCAAGTGTCCAGCCTATGGCATCCTTGTGTTGTCTCAGCACTTGGCTGAGCTCCTCTTCTTGTTCCTTACTCAGACTTGAATTTATGATCACTGGTTGGGTGTTGTTAGCATCCAGATATGCATACTTCAAGCTGGGTGGTAGTGCTTTCAGTTATAGTTTAGGTGGCTCTGCATCTTTGTTGCTTGTAATGGTTAGCATGATTGAGTTTCTCATGGTTGCTTGTAGTGATTCTCCATCTGGTGCTTGTTCCAGCTCAATGGTTTCTCCACATTGTTCTTCCTCCAAGACTTCTTGAACTATTTGTTCCATGGTGTCTACCAGCATGCATTCTCCTATGGATTCCTTGGGGTAACTCATTGCTTTGAAGACATTGAAGACCATTTTTTCTTCATGCAACCTCAAGACTAATTCCCCTTTTGTACATTGATGATGGCTCCAACAGTAGCTAGGAATGGTCTTCCTAGGATAATTGACGTGTTGGCCTCTTCTTCCATGTCCAGCACAACAAAATCAGCAGAAAAGATAAACTCTCCTACTTTCACTAGCAAGTCTTCCACCAC
>NC_029794.2:96249986-96293514 GCF_000816755.2 Arachis ipaensis
CAGTAGCTAGGAATGGTCTTCCTAGGATAATTGATGTGTTGGCCTCTTCTTCCATGTCCAGCACAACAAAATCAGTAGGAAAGATGAACTCTCCTACTTTCACTAGCAGGTCTTCCACCACTCCATGTGGAAACTTAAATGTTCTGTCAGCCAATTGGAGTACCATTCTTGTTGGCTTGGCTTCCTCAATCTTCATCCTTCTCATCATGGTCATGGACATAAGATTTATGCTAGCTCCCAAATCACACAAATCCTTCTCAATGGTGATGTCTCCTATGATGCAGGGAATTTGGGAACTCCCTGGGTCCTTCAGCTTTTGAGGCAGCTCCTTCTGTATGATGGCGCTGCACTCTTCAGTCAATATTATGGTTTCTTTAGCTTCCCAGTTCCTCTTTTTGGTTATAAGCTCCTTCAAAAATTTAGCATAGAGTGGCATTTATTCTAATGCCTTAGCAAATGGTATGTTGATTTGGAGCCTCTTGAAGATCTCTAGGAACTTAGAAAACTGGCCTTCCTTTCCATCTTTTCACAGTCTTTGTGGGTATGGTGCCTTTGGCACATATGGCTTCAACACTGTTTTTGGTGGTGGTGGAGCAGGGATTTCTTCTTCATCCTTGTTCCCATGCTTTGCTGCAACTTCTTCATGCTTGTCTTTGCTTGGGGTTCCATCTTCTGCGACTTTCCCACTTCTTAAAGTAATGGCTTTGCATTCCCCTATTGGGTTAGCCATGGTATCACTAGAAAATGTGTGTGTGGGAAGTGGAATTTGCTTGGACAAAATCCCCACTTGTACTTCCAACTTTGAGATTGCTGCACCTTAATTTTTCAGATTCGACCTGTATTCCTCTTCATTAGCATCTATCCTTCTGTCAGTTTGTGCTTGTCTGTCCATGAGGGTGGAAACTGCTCCTGTAATTTGTGAGGATAGTTGTGTTATTGCAGCTTTCATCTTCTCAAAGTTGCTCTTGATTTTGCATGGTTGCATAGTTGAGGATGGTGCATCTTGGTTGAGGTTGTTGTGTGTGGGCTGGTTACTATGGTATGATGTGTTTTGTGAGTTATGGTAGGGTCTATGGTTCCCTGTTTGATGGTTGGGGTTGTGGTTGAAATGCTGATTTGATGAATAAGGCTTGTTGTGGTCCTGGTTGTGGTTTTGTTGATTTTCCCACCCAAAATTTGGGTGGTTCTTCTAACCTGGGTTGTATGTCTTAGAGTGTGGGTCATATAGTGGTCTGGATGAATTGTTTACATAATTGGCTTGTTCCCAGTCACCTTCAGATCCTGGTGCATTCCCTTCTTGTTGAGGAGTTTGGTCTTGAATGACTGAGGCTTGGTTGGCCTCCATCCTTTTGGTTAGAGCTACTATTTGAGCTGCAATCGCTTTGTTCTGAGCTAACAAAGCATCTACAGAGTTGAGCTCTAGCACTCCCTTCTTCTGAGTCCTCTCTGAAGCATAGAAATACTCATTTTTAGCTACAGTTTCAATGACATCTATGGCCTCTTCAATGGTTTTCTTCTTGTTGAGTGAGCCTCCTGAAGAATGATCCACAGCCTTCTTTGCTTCATAGGATAGTCCCTCATAAAAGATGTGTAGTTGTACCCATTCATTGAACATTTTTGGTGGGCATCTTCTTGTCAGATCTTTGAATCTCTCCCAGGCCTCATAGAGTGTTTCTCCATCTTGTTGCCTGAAAGTTTGTACCTCAGCTCTCAGCCTAATAATTCTTTGTGGAGGATAAAATCTTGCAAGAAATTTGTTCATGACCTCCTTCCATGTAGTTAGGCTATCCTTGGGGAATGATTCCAACCACTTTGCTGCCTTATCTCTGAGTGAAAAAGGGAACAAGAGTAGTTTGTAGATATCGGGGTGTACCCCGTTGGACTTTACAGTGTCACATATCCTCAAGAATGTGCTGAGATGTTGATTAGGGTCTTCTTGGGCATTCCCTCCATATGAGCAATTGTTCTGAACAAGTGTGATGAGCTGAGGTTTCAGCTCAAAATTATTGGCATGAATTGTTGGCTTTAAGATGCTGCTGCCACAATTTCCTGGGTTTGGGTTGATGTAGGAGACTAAAACTCTCATGTCTTGCCCATTATGATTTACTGGACCTTCTCATTGTGAGCTTCTTCTTCATGGTGGTTCTCCATGTTTTCCTCCATGTTGGTTTTAAAATACTCTTCCTCTTCCTCAGCACCAGCAACTTTTTTCCCTCTTGCTTCCCTCCTTAATCTAAGGAAGGTCCTCTCAGGTTCAGAATCAAAGGAAGTTGAAGCACCGCTTCTTCTACCTGTCATACAACTAGCAAGGCAAAACAAGAGAAGAAAGACAGAAAAAAAATTGAATAAGGAAGTTACTCTTGTTAGAGTGAATGTTAGTGTGAGTGGTGCAATTAATCAAACAGTTAGAAGAGTGGAAATACGAATGATAAAAATAATCAAAGAAGAAAGAAATAGAACTCAAAATAAAAGAAATAAAAGGTGCTAAATAAAATAACAAGGAATTTAAATTGCTTAATCTAGCTCTCCTATTGATTTAATCACTGTCAAATTTAAGCCAATCCCCGGCAACGGCGCAATAAAACTTGATGACCGGAATTCACACCCCATTCAAAATTAGTGAATTAGTCCTTTTGGCAAGCACACCAATATTATCGTCAAGTAATAACCCACAGTGGAGTGGGATCGTCTTCACAGAGATTGGCAAATTCGAGCAGTTTTAATCAATTGATGAATTAGTCAAGTGGATCAATAGGATTGTAGAGTACAAAATTGTAAATGACATAAATGTAAATGACTAGAATATAAAGAAAAGTGATAAAGTGCAGAAATATAAATGGTAGAAAGTAAAGTGCAGAATCATAAATGACTTGAATGTAAATGGGAATGGGGAATTGCTGAATGTAAAAATAAGTTGTAAAGAAATGGATAGATAAGAATGGGGAAATTCATAGAGATTGGGAGATGTTGTCTCTTTGGATCAAATCTAGCTTATATCCTCTTCAAACATGCAACTCATTGACCTCTTGGCAATCATGATTGATTGAGCCCCAATCCCTTGGTGACTCAATCTCTCAGATCTTGATCAATAGCCAATTCCTTAGTCTAATTGCTCATGAAAAGAGATATGCTTGGTCCCTGATTATACCACACACCATTATAGGTCCAAGTAGAGCGAGGATTATATGTCACATATCCAAACACCAAAACCCAAATTCTACTCTAGTGTGAGAAGGGATTTCAAGCATGGTTTCATGTTTCCTTTCCCAAGGTTCCCATGAAACCCAATTGCATTCAATCTCTTTCCCAAGATAATTGAACACTAAGCATTAAAAACGAAATTTCTTCTAGCAAATCAAAGAGAAGATGAAGAGAAGAAGGATTTCACTATCATTCATACATCAAGTACAACAGAGCTCCCTCTCTTAATGAGAGGGAAGTTAGCTACTCATATCTCAAAAGGTACTCAAAAGTGAAGTGTAAAAGTGGATCTAAAACTGACTGCTTAACCCCCTTCTTCAGTACTCCTTAGGGGTATTTATACTACTCCTAGTAAGATAAAAGAATTACAGAAGTGAAAAAGGAAAATTACATTTTGGAGGGAAAAGAAAACACTCAATAAGCATGACTTCTCAGCTGGCGTGTGGCTGGCGCGTCTCTGGCGTGTCACGTGCCCTTCATTTCCAGCTTGGCGTGCCACGCCCAATCCTTCAAGTGGCACGCTCGTCCCTCTAGCAACCTTGGCATGCCACGCCATCGAAATCAAGTGGCACGCCACGCCTTCGAGCTCAAGTGGCACGCCCCTTGCCTTTCTCACTTCTCTTTGCCTCTGGAAACTTGTATTGGCGTGCCACGCCCAAGGTCTGGCGTGCCACGCCCTTGCTTTATGCTTGGCTAGGTTTCTCTGGAAAGTTGAACTAGCGTGGCACGCCCAGGGTCTGGCGTGCCACGCCCCTGTTGTGAGTGAGTGGTTGCTCTGTTTGGTGTGCCACGCCACGAGCTCAAGTGGCACGCCCCAATGCTTCTCTCTTGAATGACACTAGCGTGCCACGCCTGGTTGCTCAAGTGGCACGCCTAAATGAAGAATAGTGAATGGCGTGCCACGCCTTTGATACCAAGTGGCACGCCCTATGTAATTGGCCTCCTTTATCCTCTCTGGAAACTTATACCAGCGTGCCACGCCTAAAGGCTGGCGTGCCATGCCTAAAGGCTGGCTTGCCACACCCATGATCTTGTCTTAGTTCCAGTGGTTGGCGTGCCACGCCTCAGTCTTCAAGTGGCACGCCTTCGATACCAAGTGGCACGCCCAGTCCTTGCTTTTGGTCCTTTGTGCAATGCCACGCCACGCCTGGGTTCTCAAGTGGCACGCCCAAGTGACTTCTTTGGGCTGGCGTGTCACGCCTTCGACACCAAGTGGCACGCATAGTGAAGGTTCTTCTTGGGATGGAGAGTTGGCGTGCCACGCCCCTTTGATCAAGTGGCACGCCCATAGTGGTTGATGAGTCAGGCGTGCCACGCCCAGCTTGGCGTGCCACACCCCTTTTGTGTCCTCCATTGTAGCTCTCTGGAATTTTGTATCAGCGTGCCACGCCCATTCTCTGGCGTGCCACACCCATATGCATGCTTTGAATCTCTTTTCTGGACCTTAGTACTGGCTTTTGTTTCAAGTGTCACGCCAGTTTCACACACCCAGCTTCTTGTTTGTCTTCTACCCCATTTTTGATGCTTTTCTCACCTGAAATTCAGCACAACTCATCTCAAAGCAGTGTACCATAATATTCATCAAATAATGCATGAATTGTACTGATCAAATGAGATTTATACTCTTTTATGGTCTTCTTTTTGCAAGAAAGAAGGGTAGATGATGTAAGTCATCAATTACCATTCGAACTAATGTGTGATGCCAGTGACTATGCCATTGGTGCAGTATTGGGATAGAGGCATGACAAGCTTCTGCATGTCATTTATTATGCTAGCCGTGTTTTAAATGACGCGCAGAAGAATGACACAACCACAGAAAAGGAGTTGCTTGCAGTGGTTTATGCCATTGACAAGTTCAGATCTTATTTAGTAGGATCAAAAGTAATTGTGTACACTGACCATGCTACTCTAAAATATCTCCTCACAAAGCAGGATTCAAAACCCAGACTCATAAGATGGGTGTTGCTTCTGCAAGAGTTTGATATAGAAATAAGAGACAGAAAAGGGATAGAGAACCAAGTAACTGATCACCTGTCCCAGATAAAACCAGTAGCAGGAGCGTCCCTCCCCCCTATTGAGATCTCTGAAACCTTTTCGGATGAGCAACTCTTTGCCATTCAGGAAGTACCGTAGTTTGCATACATTGCAAACTATAAAGCTGTGAGATTCATACCCAAGGAGTACAGTAGGCGGCATACAAAAAAATTAGTTTATGATGCAAAGTACTACTTGTGGGATGAACCATATCTCTTTAAGAGATGTGCAGACGGAATAATCCGTAGATGTGTGCCTAGAAAAGAGGCACAGAAGATCCTATGGCATTGCCATGGATCACAATATGGAGGACATTTCAGAGGTGAGCGAATAGCCACAAAGGTTCTCTAATGTGGCTTCTACTGGCCTACTCTCTATAGAGACTCCCGAGAGTTTTTACGTAACTACAACCATTTTTAGTATATTAATAAAAAAAATTCAAATTATTTATATGTGGTGGCATTACTTTAGCTCTCTGAATGAATGCATGAACAGAGCATGTTTTGATACTAAATATGCAAGTATGTATTGGCTCTTGAAGGAATGATGAAAAAGAGACATGTTATTGATAATCTGAAAAATCATAAAACTGATTCTTAAAGCAAGAAAAAGCCGTGAAAAAGAAAGCTTACTCTAAAAAAAAGCCAAGAGCTCTTTAAACCAGAAGGCAAGAGAAAAAAGCCAGTAACCCTTTAAACTAAAAGGCAAGGGTAAAAGGATCCAAGGCTTTGAGCATTAATGGATAGGAGGGCCCAAATGAATAAAATCATGGCCTAAGCAGCGTAATCAAGTTGTCCCTAACCATGTGCTTGTGTCATGAAGGTCCAGGTGAAAAGCTTGAGACTGAGTGGTAAAAGTCGTGATCCAAAGCAAAAAGAGTGTGCTTAAGAACTCTGGGCACCTCTAACTGGGGACTCTAGAAAAGCTGAGTCACAATCTGAAAAGGTTCACCTAGTTAAGTGTCTGTGGCATTCATGTATTATTAAAGTACATTTTGAAAAACAGAATGCTAAGGGTCACGGCCAAGACTCATAAAGTAGCTGTGTTCAAGAATCAACAAAACTAAAATTAGGAGAGTCAATAACACTATCTGAATTCTGAATTCTTAAAGAATCCAATCATTCTGAGCTTTAGAGCATAATTGAGATGCCAAGACTGTTCAGAAGCAAAAAGCTATAAGCCCCGCTCATTTAATTTGAATTGTGAGCTTTATTGAAGACTCTGAGATGTTATTGCATCATTATCTTCCTTTTATCCTATTTTATTTATCTAGTTACTTGGGGACAAGCAACAGTTTAAGTTTGGTGTTGTGATGAGCGGATATTTTATACGCTTTTTGGTGGTGTTTTCATGTAGTTTTTAGCATGTTTTATTCACTTTCTATTATATTTTTATTAGTTTTATGAAAAATTTATATTCTTGGGTTCTACTATGCGTTTGTGTATTTTTCTATAATTTCAGGTATTTTCTGGCTGAAATTGAAGGATCTGAGCAAAAGTCTAATTCAGAGGCTGAGAAAGGACTGCAGATGCTGTTGGATTCTGACCCTCCTGCACTCGAAGAGGATTTTCTGGAGCTACAGAAGCTCAATTGGTGCACTTTCAATTGTGTTGGAAAGTAGACATCTTGGGCTTTCCAACGATGTATAATAGACTATACTTTGACCGAGATTTGATGGCCCAAATTGCCGTTAAACGCCAGCCTTGAAACCCCTTCTGGCGTAAAACGCCAGAATGGGCATACCTCTTGGCGTTAAACGCCCAAATGGGCACCAAAGCTGGAGTTAAACGCCAAGAATAGTCTATGCACGTGAAAGCTTCAAATCTCAGCCCTAAACACTCATCAAGTGGGCCCCAGAAGTGGATTTATGCACTTTCTGCACTTAGTTACTCATTTTCTGTAAACCTAAGTTACTAGTTTAGTATAAAAACTACTTTTTGAGATTCATTTTATAACGGATGAAATTTTACATCTCATATTGTATCTTCTACGGCATGAGTCTCTAAACCCCTTAGGTGGGGGTGAGGAGCTCTGCTGTGTCTCAATGGATTAATGCAATTACTATTGTTTTCTATTCGATTACGCTTGATTCTATTCTAAGATACTCACTCGTACTTCAATATAAAGAATATGATGATCCGTGACACTCATCATCTTTCTAAAATTTATAAATGCATGCTTGACAACCACTCCCATTCTATCTGAGCTCAACGTAGTCATTAGGCGACAGCTTGAGTGCGTATCTCTTGGGTTTCTAATCCACGAGTTTGACTTGCATCTCCTGACAACAAAGCATTCAAACCCATGAGATCGGAACATTCGTGGTAAAGGCTAGAACAAACAAGCTTCAAACTCACAAATATTGGGTGCAGTGACAGTGTGCAAAAGGACAGAGAGGTCTTATTCCGACGCGAGTGAGAACCGACAGATGAATAGCCGTGCGGTAGCTGTGCTGGTATTTTTCATCTGAGACGAGAGAACCGACAGATGATTAGCCATACAGAAGCTATACCTGGACCATTTTCACTGAGAGGAAGGATGGTAGCCATTGACAACGGTGATCCACCAACATACAGCCGGCCGTAGAAGAAGCCATGCGTGGTTGGAAAAGAAGACAGTAGGAAAGCAGAGATTCAGATGACAGAGCATCTCCAGATTCTCAACCTGTTCCTCATTACTAAATCACAAGTATCATTCATTTCATGTTATTTACTTTTCATAAACAAAATCATTTATATCATTTGAATCTTCTGACTAAGATTTACAGGATAACCATAGCTTGCTTCAAGTCGGCGATCTCCGTGGGATCGACCCTTACTCACGTAAGGTATTACTTGGACGACCCAGTGCACTTGCTGGTTAGTTGTGTGGAATTGTCACATAAAGTTTCTTGCAATTTCGTGCACCAAAGATAGTAAGAAAAGTTAATTCGGAGAGACAAAGCATCTCTGAAGCCTCAACCATTCTTTCACCATTGAATTCCTATCTACCTAGTAATGTTCTATTTATCTGTTTTATATGCTTTTCGTGACAAATTATAATTTCTATCCGCCTAACTAAGATCTGCAAGGTATCCACTGCTTGCTCAAACCAACAATCTCCGTGGGATCGACCCTGACTCACCTCAGGTATTACTTGGACAACCCGGTATACTTGCCAGTCTATCTGTGCGAATTCTGCGGAGCCAGTTTTGTGCACCAATGAACCATGAAAAAAGTGGAGTTTTTGGTTGAACCCTTGAGCAATAATGGTGTATTTCATGCCACCCTTGGTGCAACACAATTTTGGAGCTTCAATTGTGCTTCTTCGAAGGCGTGTATGCTTGCTAACTTGGCACCAATTTGGTCTTCAATCGGCGTGTTGCACGCCGCCCTTGGTGCATCCTTTGGTAGCTTATTATGCGTTATGCTTGTGATTATACATAGATTCTTGAGATTTGCATAGCTTGTTAATGCATCAATTTGCTAGCTTCTTTGTGCATTAAAATTTGCATGGCTTGCATGCATGCATAATTGACACAATCTTGAGTGTCACATACCATTCTTCATCATTTTCATTCTCCTACAAGAAATCATTATACACAAGTGCATTAAAGCCTGGTTCTAATAATCATGAATTAACACAAAATCAATAATGTTTAATGATTCTTTGCATGCAATCATAATTTGAGAATTATCCACCAAAAATACTTGATTAATAAGCAAGATGCATGACTTATTCTATGAAAAAGCACTAAAATAACAACTAAGATGCTCATGCATCGCAACACTAAATTTAAATTTTGCTTGTCCTCAAGCAAGCTAGGGTAATATACAATAGTTGTTCTTAAGTAAATTTGATTGAAGGAAGCTTAAGATATAAGTAAGATAATCAAGAGATGATGAGATAATTTGATTATGTAACTATGCATGAAGTTCATCACTTTTTAATTCTCACATTGAAGCTCTTAGAACTTTAGAATTCTATTCAAATCATGTCATAGAGGCCTCTTTTGTATGTTGTCACCTTGAAGTAGCATTTCACTTTTCTTGCATCATTATTCTCTTTTCTTAACTATCTTTTTGCTTAGCCTTGAATCTAGGTGTTTTGTCTCAAAGCGACTCTTAAGATAAGCTTTCAATAAAGACTCCCAAAACCAGTTGGTTTAAAGTGCTAGGTGTTGAAACACCTCTAAGAATTTACTTGCTCAAACATCTCTCTTTGACATAAGTTTACCACAAGCATTTACTAGGATCATAACTCTTTGAGTTCTTTATTTCTTTCTTAGATTTTCTAGTAATTGATACTTAGAGCCTTGAGCCATTTCTTTTTCTTATTTGTGGGCTACTACTTCTTGGTTGTATAGATATTTGAGAACCTCTGTAACATTTCTCCAAATGTCTTCTCCTGTCTTAGTGTTTCAAGTAAAAATCTACAATCATGAAATTTTATTTTATGGTTTCATCATCAAGTTATTTCTTCTTTTCTTAATCATACTTGTTTTTGACACTTAAAACTTCCTTAAATTTTTTTTATTTCTGAACAACGTTTAGTACAAGCTCACACTTTGAGGACAAACACTTCATTTATTGAATTTTAAAGACAAAACATGAAATAGAACACAAAACACACAAAGCATGCACACTCAAATATATCACTCATACAAGCATTATTATTGAAGCACACAAAGCATAATATGAAAGGAACTTCACCACCTTTGAATTCTTCATCAATCATCTTACTGAGTTATCCTTCTTGGTGGCCTTTTAAAGTGTGCTTGAAGGGTGAAGTTGGGGATACCAAATTGTAGTTTTTGGAATACCACTTTATGCTTTGAATTACCATGAACCTTTAAAGGCATTGCTAGAGTAGATGCTTCAAAGAAATGGCGTTGGAGATGCAACTATGTTGCACAAGTTTGGTTCCTTTGAAATGGCATTGGAGATGCTTTACTTCAAGGCGTGGGAGACGTCATTTGGCTCTAAAAAGTGATGCTCCCAAGGGGCACCTTGGAATGGCGTCGGAGATGCAAATATGGGAAGCGTGAAAGGTGCCAATGTGAGCAAGAAATCAAGTCCTAAGGGTGTTTGAGAATTGGTGTTGGAGATGCAGCTCCATGAAGCGTTGGAGACGCCATTCTTGTTCCAAAATTGAGGCTCCAGGTTGCTGCATTGGAGATGCAGCTTTTCTAAGCTTTGGAGATGCCTTTATGATGCATCACTTGCCATCTCAGTATGCACCAAATTTGCATGGACTAAGATACTTGTAAATGTAAATGTCACTAGTATATGCTGCTCAAAAAGATAAACAAGAGAAAGAGCTATGTATACGTCTATATTAATTAAAGAATTGGTGTTTGCTTAAGTACTTAACTTACCAGGTTGTGACAACATCAAACTTAGTTTAATTGCACCAATTTTAATGTGGCAAATTCTTTGAAAATTGAGCTAAGTACTAAAGGAGATATAGAAATTCATATTGCTCTGTAGCAATACTAAACTTAATTTCGTGTACACACATCAATTAAATTCAAAGCTTAAAAAACAAACAAGGAAAAAATAACATCAAACAAAGCAATAAGAAAGAAAAAATGACCTTGCTAAGACTACTATACAATTGTGATTTCATGGATTCAGAGTAGTGCTCATATGGTTGCTTTTCATGAATTGGGCATGAACACTAAATTTGGTGTGTATGAACATCAAACTTAATGTATTGCTTTCTCTTTTAATTACATGTTAAACACCATATGTTCATAAGATTTAGAATTACCAAAAACATGCATTCACAATTGACTTAAACTAAAAGAATGAAAGAAAGTGTTACCACAGTTGGTTTGCCTCCCAACAAGTACTTTTTTAACATCATTAGCTTGATGGTTGATCCTTGTTATAGTGGATGATGATTATAGTGCTTCAACTTATCTTCGCTCACAGTAAACTTTTCTTCAGTGTCTTCTTTGATGATCTTAATATGCTCAAGAGAAATAATCTTGTTGACTGTATAATGTTCAGACAAATATGGAGATAGCTCCCTTGGTTGGTAAACTAGCACCACCTTATCCCCTGGTGAGAAGTCTTCAGTGGGAATCTTTTTGTTTCTTCAACCTCTAGGTATTTTCTTCTTCAGGTTCTTCTCTCCTTCAGGTGGTGGTTCATTCTCAATACAAATCTTGGGCTCAATGCAAGAGGAATCTTGTTGGTTATTACAAATGGAGGCTTTGGTTGCAAATCCTTTTTGGCTTCATTGGTGCTTTCAACTTGTTGCACCACCTCCACTTCTTTTCTTTCTTTCACGCATGGAAGTGGAAACTTTGGAAGTGATTCATTGGATGCCTCCTTCAAGTTTAGATTCATGGACTCATCCTTCACACAATTCTTCTCCTGAGTGGAATAGTGCATGGTTTTGAAAACTTGGAACACTAAATGTTCATCATGCACTCTTAGCATCAATTTTTCCTTTTCAACATCAATTAAAGCCCTGTCAGTAGCCAAGAAGGGCCTCTCAAAAATGATGGGGCTGTTGTAGTCTTTCTCCATATCAAGAGTGACAAAATTAGTTAAGAGGAAGAATTTTTCCACTTTCACTAAAATATTCTCCATAACTCCATGTGCCTGTTTCATGGATCTATCAGCCAATTGAAGAGCTATTTTTGTTGGTTTCATTTCATGGATTTGGAGCCTCTTCATTACAGATAAAGACATGAGCTTGATGCTTACACCTAAATCACACCATGCTCTCTCAAAAGTTATGTTCCCAATAGTGCAGGGATTTGGAAGCTCCCTGGATCCTTCTTCTTCCTTGGCAAGTCCTTTTGAATGATGGCACTACACTCCTTAGTCATTACTTCAATTTTTCTCCTTTCAAGGATCTTTTCTTGGACAACAATTTCTTCATAAACTTAACATACATTGGCATTTGTTCAAGTGCTTCTATGAATGGAATGTTGATGTGGAGTGTCTTAAATATTTCCAAGAATTTGGAGTATTACTTCTCTTTGATTTTTCTCTTGAACCACTGAGGGTATGGGATTCTTGGTTTGTATGCCTCCATTGCTTCCTTCTTAATTGGAATATCACTTTGTGTAAAGGCTTCTTATCCTTGCTTTTGCTCTTCTAATTCCTCCTTTACAGTTTTTTCATTGTGCACTTCATGGTTGGTGGCTTCTTTTTCCATAATTCTCCCAGTTCTCAACATGATTGCCTTGCATTCTTTCTTTGGATTGACCTCAGTATCACTTGGGAGTATGTTGCTGGATTTTGCCGATTGTTGAGTAATTTGGCCAATTTACATTCCAATTTTCTAATTGAAGTACCTTGATTCTGGAAGTTAGACCTTATTTCATCCATGAAGCTTCTAGTTTCTTATATGAATGAGGATGTATTTTGGGAGAGTTTTTCCAGGACAAGTTCAAGATTAGAGAGCCTTTGAGAGTCCTAAGATAGTTGTGTGAGGTGTGGTTATGGTTGGTGAGAGTTGTTTGAAGAATTGAGAGGGATGTTTTATGGATTTCAGAAGTGGTTTTGAGTATTTGGTTAGGAGTTAAAATTGTTTGCATGGTTGTCTCTGGTCTTGAATTTGTTGGTTTTTTCACCTAAAATTAAGATGGTTGCTCCATCCAGGATTATAAGTTTTTGAATAAGGATAATTCTGTTGTAGCCTAGAGAAGTTTCCTATGAAATTGACTTGCTCCATTTGTGATTGATTAATGTTGAATGAATTAAAATTTCTACCATATTGATTTCCTCCATTCATGTCATACAATGAGCTTTGTGTGTTGATAGTAGAGACTTGCATTCCTCCAATTTTCTTTGTGAGTGTGGAGAGTTATTGGGACATAATTTTATTTTGAGCAACAAGAGCATCCAAGGCTTCTATCCATCACTCCTCTTTTCATGTTTATATTCCTCTCTGAAGAGTAGAGGTATTGATTGTTTGCAATAACGTCAATGAGTTCCATAGCTTCACTAGGAGTCTTCATGTGTAGGGATCCTTCACCTGAATTATCTAATAAATTCCTTGAGGTTTGAATGATTCCATCATAGAATATTTGTAGCTGGACCTAGTAGACAAACATGTCTAGTGGACATCTTCTCAGCATCCCTTTGTATCTCTCCCAAGTCTTATATAAGGATTCTCCTTCAAGCTACCTAAAAGTTTGTACCTCTATCCTCAACTTGATCAATCTTTGAGGAAAAAAAAACTTAGTTAGAAACTTGCTAACAAAATCTTCCCATGTAGTAATGCTTTCTTTAGTGTGTGACTCCAGCCATTATGCAGCTCTATCTCTAAGAGAGAATGGGAAAAAGAGTAGTCTATATACTTGGCTGATACCTCATTTGTTTTTACTACGTCACTGACGTGGCAGAAATTGGCGGATTAAGAAATTAATATAAGAGATACGTTGCAAGTACAGTTCTTAACCAACAAAAATCCGCTTATCAATTTAGAAGGGTTGTCACAAAATTAGAATTAAAATACTGGGAGTATGAATCCCAGGTCGTCTCCGAACGAGTTACAGAAAGATGTGCTATTTTATTAATTAGATATTTTCAAAAATGGTTTTGAGCTTGATAAACAGGAAATTAAATCAGAAAATTAATGTAATTTAATAAAAATCTTGACCGGGAGTAGATTAGTCGGAAAGTCTATCCTTGTTGGAGTTCTCCCAAGATTAATTGATAATTAAAGGTTTTTCTGCTTAGTTATCCTTTACCAGGTAGAGGAAAGTCAAGCAAGTTGAAAGTCTATTTCTATTCACAAGTTCTAATCCTCTCCCTTGGGAAGGATTAGTGTCAGTGACTAGAGGGCGATCCAACAATAAACCCAATTACAATTTTACTCTTGAGCATTCCAACTCAAGGTTCTCCTTTCAATCAACTCCCAATCAAGTTATGGAACTACTCGCACATTATGAATGTAAACTTTACAAAATAAGAAAGGGAAATAAAGGAGGACATGACAAATAATAATAAAAAAGACCAATTAAAAATAAAAATAGTTCTTGTATTAATAAATTCTAAAAATAATCCAATAGTAATTCTGAACAAATTAAGGATATGAAAGAGTAAGTGACAAGTAAGAAAAACAAACTAGAATGATGAAGTCTTGGCAGAGGTAATAACTCTTCTCAATATCCCAATCCAAAAAGCGATAAAAAAAATCCTAAAAACTATGAATGTGTAGAGAGAAAACCTAGAGGAGGAGTAAAGTCAGATCTAAAAACTAAAAATCATGCGGAATGAATGTCTCCCGGTCTCTGCATGTTCCCTGGCTCTAATATGCTTCTCTGGGCCGAAAACTAGGACAAAACATGGCCCAAAATCGCCCTCAGTGAATTCTGCAAATTCTGCAGATCGAGCACGTCACGCGATTGCGTCATCCACGTGTTCCCGTCATCCAGCATTTTGCCTTGCCACGCGTGCACGTCGTCCACGCATTCGCATCACTCGTACAGTTTCCAATCCATGCGTTCGCGTCAGGCACGCGAGCGCGTTACTACGATTTATCCATTTCGCGTGGTTGCGTGAGCCATGCGTCCGCATCGCTTTTCACTGGTCATCTCCTTAATTTCTTTTGTTCCTTCCATTTTTGCAAGCCCCCTCTCCAATCTCTAAGTCATTCATTCCCTATAAAGCCTGAAACACTTAACACAGGGATCACGGCATCGAATGGAATAAAGGAGAATTAAAATACATAATTAAAAGTCTCTAGGAAGCAAGTTTTCAACCATGGAGTAATTTTGGGAAGGAATTGTAAATACATGCTAATCATATGAATAAGTGGGTAAAGACTTGATAAAACCACACAATTAAACATAATATAAACCATAAAATAATGGTTTATCAACCTCCCCACACTTAAACATTAGTATGTCCTCATGCTTAGTTGAAGGAGATAAAATAAATGAGTAGGAACATGTAAAACTCATACAATGCAACCTATACATATGAATGCAACTATATGATTCTTGTCCACTTGATTAAAAGTAAATAAGCTCTTCAAGACAATCACAAATTGAATTCCACTAATTCAATTCTTATACAGTAAGAACAGATAAAAATGCAAGAAGGTAGCTCATGAAAGTAGGAAACATAGAATTTAAGCATTGAACCCTTACTGATGATGTATGTACACTCTAGTCTCTCAAGTGTATAGGGCGATCACTCTACTCCTCTCTAATCATGCTTTCTAAAATTTATTCTACACCTAACCAATCAACAATATTTAACGTACCAATGCAAACATCATGAGGTCTTTTCAAGGTTGTAATGGGGCCAAGGTAAGGGTAAGGGTACATATATGGCTATGTAAGCTTATAAATTGAATCTTTAATTAACCTAAGCTTTCACCTAACACATATATATATTCTATATAATTTTAAATTTCATACCTAGCTACCCAAAATTTCCTTTTCACATTTCATACTCATGTATCAACTTTATTTTAATTTTATCATATATGCATTGATCTTTGAATTTTAACTTAGCATTGGGGTAATTTTGTCCCCTTATTTATTTATTGAATATTTTTGGATTTTTTTTAAACATGAAAATAAACATAGCTTATCAATGCACATGGATTTTTAATTTTTATAGTTTCACATGAGTAGGTACCCAAATTCCCATTATATTATCATGACACATTCCCTTATTATCTTTTGTTTCCACAATCTTTCCATACTCAATTAACACACAATTCTATCTCAAGCTAACCAAAGATTCAATTGGGATATATAATTGTTTTTCCGCTTAAGGCTAGTGATGTGGTAAAATACAGAACAAATGGATTTAAAGGCTCAAAGTGGCTAACAAAGGTAACTTAAGGGGTAGGCTTAATTTGGATAAGTGAGCTAAACAAATAATGGCATCAATCATATGCAAGCATATAAATATATTAAACATTGGACATATAGGATGAAACAAAATATAGATTACAATCATAGAGAAGTAAACACACAAGAATAAAATATTTATGGTTTAATAAGGTAACCATGTAACTAAGCTCAAATCTTACGGGTTGTGTGTTCTTAGCCTTTTAAACTATGTTCCAAATGCAACTTCAAGAAAAATTAAAATAAAAGTTTTAATTAAAATTAGTGAAATTTTGTTCTAACAAAAATAGGGTCTTAGAAGAAACTTATTATCTTTTCAATCAAGTAGAACATGCATGCAGCTAACATATTATTATGCAATTTATCCTATTTTACAAAAGAAAAACTAACTAAATATCCTATTTTATTGGTGTTAAAGAAGAGAAATTACCTCCGGAAGTCAGGTACTGACCGACCTCCCCACACTTAGGTAGCGTTTGGTAGAGAGACAGGGACTAAAAGACTGAGACTGAGAGACAGAGACTAAGAGACAGAGACCGAAATAAATTTTAATATTCTGTTTGGTGCAAAGTGAGAGATAGAAATTGAAACAAGAATAAAACTCTAATTTAATTTGCATAAAGGATAAAATTGGAATTAATTAATTGAAATAAAGGTATTTTAGGTATAAAATATTATTAAAATTTCAGTCTTCGTCTCTAAAAATTTCAGTCCCCTGTGTCTCTACTTTTTGGAGGTACTGAAATACTGAAATTTTAGGGACAGAGACAGAAATTTTAGTGCCAGTCTCTGAGCCAACAAACATGATACTATGTCTCAGTCTCTCAGTCTCTGTCCCAGTACCTCAAAACAAACGCTACCTTAAGGTTTTGCACCGTCCTCGGTGCTATCTATCAGGAACAAAGGTGGGCTGGTAGCAGTATCTCCACAATCGGGACCGTCATGGCTCCCTGTGCTGGTAAAGGAAGTGGAGTCCGGGGTGTCTGGGTCTTTGTAGTTTCCCATAAGTAGCTCCTTGAAGTATTTGAATCGGCGCTTGTTACGGTGCTCTCTTAGCTTTGCTTTGTGTTCCTGCCGATCTAACCTTTCAAGTATCTGATGGAGCAGTTGGTTTGTTATAGGTGCTTGTGGTGTTGAAGGAGGAATGTCTCCAGCCGGTTCAATAGGTTGCCTTGTAGTGTCTACTGGAGGTCTAATATATTTCCCGTTAGGGACGTATTGATCATCCCGTGGAAGCATGACTTTGGTGTCCCCAGCTCTGTAGGAGACTCTGGCTGCTGAGACGAGATCTGAAACCAAGGCGGGAAAAGGTAAGTTGACTGCAATTTGTACGTGTCCCATTGCATTCCGGATTTGTCTTGGTAAGTTTAGGTGTTGGTCTGTAAGGATACACCAGAGTAAAACAGCCATGTCTGCAGTAAAGGAGGACTCGTGGGTGCTCGGAAAGACATAATGGGACATGATCTGTGCCCATACGCGAGCCTCCAAGGTAAGTGCAGAAGCCGATATTCCCTTAGGTCCGGAACAATGGTATCCGTAGATCCATCTGCTGCCAGGTTGTGCGATAACTCGGAGAACGGCGTCCCAGTCAAATTGGTATGTCTGGCGCTTGAGTGCGGCCTCTTGAAATGTGTCCAGTCCTTCTAGAGTAGGGGGAAGATCTAAAGCTCACTAAATGGCCTCTTCTGTAATGGGAACTTGCTTCTGACGGACATAGATAGACTACAGGGTTGGCAGGTGGAAATTAGAGTAGAACTCGACTACCCAGGAAAGATTAACCTGCCGTGGCTGTCTCTGTAGGAATCCCCATTGTCGTTGCTCAATTCGCGGCTCAACAAATTCAGCAATATGGGTCGGGAGGATAAGAAGGTATTCGTTGTTGTAACTCCTTTCTTCCAGTATGGGGAACATCTGCTCACAGTAGCGGTTGGTAAATCGCGCAGTGTCCTTTGCTGGGAAAGCTTTCTCTTTTTCATCAACCTTTATAATCCTCTTACTTCTTTTTGTTGAGGGCTTAACAGCAGTTAAAGATGGCTCTGCCACTAATGCTTTTTTTGTTCCTCTTCTTGCTGTTGATTTAGGAGTAGCTTTCTCTTTTCCTTTCTTGGTGGCCATCCTGAAAGGGGAAGAGTAAGGATGTTAAAACTTCAAGGGATAGAGCAAGGAAGAGAACGGAAAAGGTGGTAATCAATGCACATTAAAGATGAATGATGTTAACACATGGTTATGACTACATGTGAAAAATCATCAATGGAAATATAGCAAGTGCATATGATGACAATTAAATGCAAGGTGTTTATTGGCATGCCGGCAAAGGCATGAGTAGCATAGATCAAGCATTCAATGTCCAAGTTAGATTACCAAGCCTTTCAAACTAATAACCTGGTTGTAATAACAATTATATTTAAATAATATAATATAAAAAGGGTTTTGTAAAAAGCAAGCATTTAGAGTACAAGAATAAAAGAAATCTTAAAAACAGTGCACAATGCCATACGGGCGTTTTCACAAACACATAGCATGCATGGTAAATAAGCTATTGAAAGTATTAAATTGAACATGCAAGCAACCCTTAAAAATTAATATATAATTGTCAAACAATTTCCGTAACAATCCACAAGCAAATCATAAGAAATAATAATGACCCAAATAAATTTCTAACACCAATTAAAAGAAAAAGAAAGAAAAAGAAAACATGGATAATGAAAGTAAAAAGAAAAAAAGAAAAGAAAAAGAAAACATAAAAACAAGAAGAAGAATAGAAAAGTAAGGAGGGAAGAAGAAAAGAAAAACCTTGATAATGGTGGTGAGAGAGAGAAAGTAGAAAGTGAGAAAGAAGGAAGAAGGAAGAAAGGGGAAGAAAGAAATAATAGGGGAAAAGAAAAAGTAGGATTTGGAGAAGAGGAAGATAAGATATTTTGGCAGATATGGATATGTTGTGCGGTGCAAGCGACGCGGACGCGTTGGGTACGCGTTCGCGCGAACGGCGCTTATAGGAATCGACGCAGACGCGTCGGTCACGCGGATGCGTGACTCGTTCGGTGCTACTGGCGCGAGGGCAGCCTCGCGCTCGCACAGCTCTCTGTTCGAAACTCATTGTTGCCAAATTCCAGGGTGACGCGTTCGCGTGGTGGACGCGATCGCGTGAATGGCCAAGATTGGAAGATGACGCGGACGCGTGGGGAACGCATTCGCGTGGTAGGGCTTGTGCGTCTAGCGCCATTCCAGCCGCAGTCCAGCGTAACATTCTGCCATACACCCTTTCAGACGTCGATTTTCAGGGCACGCATTCGCGTGCTTGACGCGGACGCGTGGGAGGCATTTTTCCCACATGACGCGGATGCGTCAACGATGCAGTTGAAGATGGCTCTGCCACTAATGCTCTTTTTGTTCCTCTTCTTGCTGGTGGTTTGGGAGTAGCTTTCTCTTTTCCTTTCTTGGTGGCCATCCTAAAAGGGAAAGAATAAGGATGTTAAAACTTCAAGGGTTAGGGTAAGGAAGAGAACGGGAAAGGTGGTAATCAAGGCACATTAAAGATGAATGATGTTAACACATGGTCATGACTACATGTGAAAAATCATCAATGGAAATATAGCAAGTGCATAGGATGACAATGAAATGCAAGGTGTTTATTGGCATGCCGGCAAAGGCATGAGTAGCATAGATCAAGCAAACAACGTCCAAGTTAGATTACCAAGCCTTTCAAACTAATAACCTGTTTGTAATAACAATTATATTTAAATAATATAATATAAAAAGGGTTTTGTAAAAAGCAAGCATTTAGAGTACAAGAATAAAAGAAATCTTAAAAACAGTGCACAATGCCATACGGGCGTTTTCACAAACACATAGCATGCATGGTAAATAAGCTATTGAAAGTATTAAATTGAACATGCAAGCAACCCTTAAAAATTAATATATAATTGTCAAACAATTTCCGTAACAATCCACAAGCAAATCATAAGAAATAATAATGACCCAAATAAATTTCTAACACCAATTAAAAGAAAAAGAAAGAAAAAGAAAACATGGATAATGAAAGTAAAAAGAAAAAAAGAAAAGAAAAAGAAAACATAAAAACAAGAAGAAGAATAGAAAAGTAAGGAGGGAAGAAGAAAAGAAAAACCTTGATAATGGTGGTGAGAGAGAGAAAGTAGAAAGTGAGAAAGAAGGAAGAAGGAAGAAAGGGGAAGAAAGAAATAATAGGGGAAAAGAAAAAGTAGGATTTGGAGAAGAGGAAGATAAGATATTTTGGCAGATATGGATATGTTGTGCGGCGCAAGCGACACGGACGCGTGGGGTACGCGTTCGCGCGAATGGCGCTTATACGAATCAACGCGGACGCGTCGGTCACGCGGACGCGTGACTCGATCGGTGCTACTGGCGCGAGGGCAGCCTCGCGCTCGCACAACTCTCTGTTCGAAACTCATTGTTGCCAAATTCCAGGGTGACGCGTTCGCGTGATGGACGCAATCGCGTGAATGACCAAGATTGGAAGACGACGCAGACGCGTGGGGCACGCGTTCGCGTGGTAGGGCCTGTGCGTCTAGTGCCATTCCAGCCCCAGTTCAGCGTAACATTCTACCATACACCCTTTCATACGTCGATTTTCAGGGCACGCGTTCGCGTGCTTGACGCGGACGCGTGGGTCAAATTGTGCCAAAGGCACGCCTCCAGCCATGCTCTCACGTGCCTTTCTGTTCGATTTCTTTTTCTTTGTTACGCACCTGTGAGGCGGGCGCGTTAGTGACGCTGTCACGTCGCATGGGTTTTTTTATTTATTTTTTATATATGCAATATGAAAATACAGATGCAAACTATAGGCACTAGTACTGAGAAGAGTTATTGAGAAAGGAAATAAAGAAATAAAAGAAAGGAACGATCATACCATGGTGGGTTGTCTCCCACCTAGCACTTTGCTTTAACGTCCTTAAGTTGGACGCTCTACTAGCTCAGTCTTCTGCTGTTGGCGGATCCTCCAAGAGGAAGATCTCTAGCTCTTTGTTTTTCGTCACCTTCTCACCATGATATAGCTTTAAGCGATGTCCATTAACTTTGATGAATTCAGAGCTTGAAGGATGACTTAGGTAGAAAACTCCGTATGGCTCGGCCTTCTCTACTCTATATGGACCTTCCCATCTTGATCTCAACTTGCCTGGCATGAGCCTCAGTCTAGAGTTGTAAAGGAGGCCTAAGTCTCCAAGTTGGAACTCTCTCCTCTTGATGTGCTTATCATGCACAGCTTTCATCTTTTCCTTGTATAGCCTTGAGTTCTCATAAGCTTCTAGGCAAAGGCTTTCTAATTCTTGCAGTTGCAACTTCCTTTCAGGTCCGGCTTTCTCAAATCCCATGTTGCACTCCTTTACTGCCCAAAAGGCTTTGTGCTCTACCTCAACTGGGAGGTGACAGGCTTTTCCATAAACTAAGCGGAAGGGACTCATCCCAATGGGTGTCTTGTATGCTGTTCTGTATGCCCAGAGTGCATCTTGTAGCCTGGTGCTCCAGTCTCTTCTATGAGGTTTGACTATCTTCTGCAATATACGCTTTATCTCTCTGTTAGACACCTCGGCTTGCCCATTAGTCTAGGGATGGTAGGCTGTTGCTACTTTATGAATTATCCCATGCTTCTTCAGTAATTCTGTTAGTCTCCTGTTACAAAAATGGATGCCTTGATCGCTCACGATTGCTCGTGGTGATCCAAAGCGACAAATAATATGGTTTCTAACAAAGGAAACAACAGTGTTAGCGTCATTAGTGTGGGTAGGAATTGCTTTCACCCATTTAGAAACGTAATCTACAGCTAACAATATATAAAAATGACCATTAGAATTTGGAAATGGACCCCATGAAGTCAATGCCCCAAACATAAAAAATTTCACAGAAAAGCATAATCTGTTGAGGCATCTCATCCCTCTTGGATATATTACCAAACCTTTGGCATGGGGAACAAGATTTACAAAATTCAGCAGCGTCTTTAAAAATAGTAGGCCACCAGAATCCACAGTCTAAAACTTTTCTAGCTGTTCTTTGAAGGCCAAAATGTCCTCCACTCTCAGATGAGTGACAGGCCTCTAAAATGGACTAGAATTCTTATTGAGGCACACACCGTCTAATTACCTGGTCAGCGCCACATCTCCATAAATATGGGTCATCCCATATATAATATTTGGACTCGCTTTTCAGCTTGTCTCTTTGATGCTTAGTAAAGTCTGGAGGAAAAGTGCAGCTAACTAGATAATTAGCAACTGGTGCATACCAAGGGACTACTTCAGATACTGCTTGCAGGTTATCAAATGGGAAATTATCATCTATAGGAGTAAAGTCATCCCTAATGTGCTCAAGGCGACTCAAGTGGTCTGCCACTAGATTCTAGTTACCACTCCTATCCTTAATTTCTAAATCAAATTCTTGTAGTAGTAGTATCCAACGTATAAACCTTGGTTTGGACTCCTTTTTAGCTAATAAATACTTTAGAGCTACGTGGTCTGAGTACACTACTACCTTAGTACCAAGTAAATAGGCTCGGAATTTATCCAGAGCAAAAACAATAGCAAGAAGCTCTTTCTCAGTAGTAGTGTAATTAGACTGAGCGGCGTCTAAAGTCTTAGACGCATAAGCAATTACAAAAGGATCCTTACCTTCACGCTAGGCCAGCACCACTCCTACTGCATGGTTGGAGGCGTCGCACATAATTTCAAATGGCTGGCTCCAGTATGATCCTCTCACAATTGGATCTTGAGTCAAGGCGGTCTTCAGCTTATCAAACACTTGTTTGCAATCCTCACTGAACTCGAACTCAATATCTTTCTGCAATAGTCTGGATAAGGGTAGTGCTACCTTACTGAAGTCCTTAATGAATCTCTGGTAAAAACCTGCATGGCTAAGGAACGAACGGACTTCCCTCACAGAGGAGGGGTAAGGTAAACTATAAATAACATCCACCTTTGCTGGATCTACAAAAATGCCAGTATTAGACACAATATGTCCTAGTACAATCCCTTGTTTTACCATAAAGTGACATTTTTCAAAATTCAATACAATGTTCATACTAACACATCTATCTAACACTCTAGATAAACTATCTAAGCAAAGGCTAAATGAATAACCATAAATGCTAAAATCATCCATAAAAACCTCCATACAGTTCTCAATAAGGTCAGAGAAAAGACTCATCATGCACCATTGGAAAGTAGCTGGTGCATTGCATAAGGGAAAGGGCATTCTCTTATAAGCATAAGTTCCAAAGGGACATGTAAAAGTAGTTTTTTCCTGATCTTCAGGAGCTATATGAATTTAAAAATAGCCTATATAACCATCTAAAAAGTAATAATGGGATTTACCTGACAGGCGATCGAGCATCTGATCAATGAATGACAAGGGGTAATGATCTTTGCGAGTGGCTTGGTTGAGATGCCTATAGTCAATGCAAACTCTACATGAATTCTGCACTCTAGTTGTCAGAAGCTCTCCATGCTCATTTCTTACTATTGTGATTCCAGACTTCTTGGGCACCACTTGTACTGGACTGACCTATTCGCTATCTGAGATGGGGTAAATGATATCTGCCTCAAGTAGCCTAGTCACTTCTTTCTTGACAACTTCTAAGACGGTGGGATTCAATCTTCTTTGAGGTTGACGGACAGGCTTTGCTCCCTCTTCTAAGAATATTCTGTGCTCATAAACTTGAGGGTTGATGCCTACTATATCTGCTAGGCTCTATCCAATTGTTTTCTTGTATTTTCTCAGTACACTGTGTAGCTGTTCTTCTTGTTGGGAAGTGAGTTCCCTTGCAATGATAACTGGAAACTTCTGCTCATCCTCAAGGTAAGCATACTTGAGGTGTGGAGGGAGGGGTTTTAATTCTAATTTCTGCTCATGGCCAGGCTCTGGATTATCTGGAGCTGGTAATAATGGTGAAGTGCTCTCATTGTCCTCTGAGAATGTCCTCGCACTTGGACCTTGTCCTATGTACTTCTCTTCTAATTCTTCCTGGTGAACTTCAGCCACGGTTTCATCTATGATGTCACACTGGGAGATATAATAATCATCCGGAGGGTGCTTCATAGCTCCATTTAAACTGAATTTCACTATTCTGCCATCTATTTCAAAAGAATAAGTTCCGGAAAATGCGTCCAGCTTGAACTTTGAAGTCTTCAGGAATGGTCTTCCAAGCAGGATTGACGATGGCCTTTCTGAGTCATTAGGGGGCATTTCTAGGATATAGAAGTCAATGGGAAATGTGAGCCCCTTAATGCTCACTAATACATCTTCAGCAACTCCAATCACTGTAATAATGCTTTTATCTGCCAACACAAAACAAGCTGCCGACCTTTTTAAGGGAGGGAGCCTCAAAGTATCATATATAGACAAAGGTATTATACTAACACACGCTCCTAAATCACACATGCAATCAGAAAATATCACACCTCCAATAGTATAATTAACCATACATGGACCTGGATCACTACACTTTTCAGGTATACCTCCCATTAAAGCAGATATAGAACTACCTAAAGGAGTAGTCTCTAATTCATTAATTTTGTCTTTATGTATACATAAATTTTTTAGAAACTTTGCATATTTAGGTACCTTCTGAATTACATCAAAAAGGGGAACATTTACCTCAACCTTTTTGAATATTTCTACCATTTTGGGATCAAGTTCCATCTGCTTCCTAGGCTTCCTTGCAATTTGTGGAAATGGAATAGGAAGGGCATTTTCTGTAGTGTCTGCAACCCTTGGTGCTTCTTTCCGTGGTTGAGCTTCTTCTTCTTCAACCATGTCTTGTATGTCTTCTTCCTCTTTAGCATCTTCTACCTCCACCACCTCTTTAGCTGAGGCGTGTTCTGGTGGGTTTGGCTCCTCCTGATTCCTCTCTTGCAATGTGGTTCCAGACCTTAGGGTGATGGCATTGATGCCACCCTTTGGATTGGGTAGGGATTGAGAAGAAATTCCACTGGAGCTTGCATGTTGAGTATTTGAAGTATTGGATGATCCCATCTGAGAGATGAGAGCTTGTATAGCGGATGTTAGACCGTTAAGTGAACTTTCCATGTTCTTTTGTCCTTGCACAATGGATTGAAACATCTCATCATTCGGAGAGGAATTAGAATAAGTGATATGAGGAATTTGTTGTTGGTTGTGCTGTGGTCCTTGGGATTGCCTCAGGTGAGGTGCTCTGTAAGGCTGGTTCTGGTTCTGCTGCCTGTTGTTGTTATTATTCCACCTCTGATTTCCTTAATTGTCTCTGCCTCCTCTGTTATTGTTGTCCCTCCAGCCCTGGTTAGAATTATCTCTCCAACCTTGGTTGGAATTGTCCTGCCATCCATGGTTGGAGCTGCCACCTTGATTGTATCCTTGATTGGGGCGGTCATAAAAGTTATGAGTGGTTGCTACAGTATTGTCTTCCTACTGGAGCTGTAGACATTCATCAGTATAATGACTATAATCAGCATAGATATCGCATATTCTTTGTGGAACCAACTGTTGGTTTTGCTGTGGTGGAGAAGGTTGAGCTTGCTGAGCTTGTTGTTGACTCAACTGCATCTGCCTCAGTAAGTTGGTCATTTCACATATACTCTAAGTCAGAGCAGTAGTCTCTTTGCTAGAAGATACCTCTGCAACAGCTTTTGACCGGCTTTGTTTCTGCCTGTGATTCCTAGTAGATTCAGCCAAGTCGCTGATCAATTGCCATGCCTCATCAGTGGTCTTGTACATTTTCATAGACCCATTGCTAGCACTTTCCAATGTGGTCTTATCTTGAGGCCTCATGCCCCATGTGACGTAGCCGAGCAATACTATCTTGTCAATTATATGGTAGGGACATGCTTCCAGAAGATTATTGAAGCGCTCCCAGTATTCGTAGAGAGTCTCGGATTCATCCTGAACAATCATGGAGATGTCTTTCCTCAGTTTATCAGTAACTTCAGCTGGAAAGAATTTTTCCAAAAATTCTCTTCTGAGCGTATCCCAGTTAGAAACAGTTGCTGCGGGTTGAGTGTAGTACCACTCTCTCGCCTTTCCCTCAAGAGAGAATGGGAAGGATTTTAACAAAATAGAAGTTTCATCTGCACCATCACGCCTGACAGTAGAACAGGCTGCCTGGAAATCCCTAAGGTACTTGATAGGCTCTTGAGCAGGTAAGCCATGAAACTTAGGCATCAAGTTGAGTAGTGCAGTCTTGAGTTCAAAATCTATAGCCACCGCTGGGTGATGCACTTGATACGGTTGCAGTGTAAAATCAGGGGCTCCAGCTTCCTAGATAGTAACTCTCCTAGGTGCTGCCATGTCACCTGCACGTAAATCAACCGAATTAGTAGAAAGGGAGCTTGTTTCTTCCTTAAGTGACGTTTCAGATTCGCCCTCGGAGAGGACTAATCGACGCTGAGCTTGCCTTATACGTGAAATAGTTCTTTCAATCTCAGGATCAAATACTGGCAAGCTTGGATCAGAAAGTGAATGCGTCATTCAATGAAAGAAACATGCAGCTCATAGTAGCAAAATAAAATAAAATGCAAATAAATAAATTATTGGCGGATTAAGAAATTAATATAAGAGATACGTTGCAAGTACAGTTCTTAACCAACAAAAATCCGCTTATCAATTTAGAAAGGTTGTCACAAAATTAGAATTAAAATACTAGGAGTATGAATCCCAGGTCGTCTACCAACAAGTTGCAGAAAGATGTGCTATTTTATTAATCAGATGTTTTCAAAAATGGTTTTGAGCTTGATAAACAGGAAATTAAATCTGAAAATTAATGTAATTTAATAAAAATCTTGACCGGGAATAGATTAGTCAGAAAGTCTATCCTTGTTGGAGTTCTCCCAAGATTAATTGATAATTGAAGGTTGTTCTGCTTAGTTATCCTTTACCAGGTAGAGGAAAGTCAAGCAAGTTGGAAGTCTATTTCTATTCACAAGTTCTAATCCTCTCTCTTGGGAAGGATTAGTGTCAGTGACTAGAGGGCGATCCAACAATAAACCCAATTACAATTTTACTCTTAAGCATTCTAACTCAAGGTTCTCCTTTCAATCAACTCTCAATCAAGTTATGGAACTACTCGCTCATTATGAATGTAAACTTCACAAAATAAGAAAGGGAAATAAAGGAGGACATGATAAATAATAATCAAAAAGACCAATTAAAAATAAAAATAGTTCTTGTATTAATAAATTCTAAAAATAATCCAATAGTAATTCTGAACAAATTAAGGATATGAAAGAGTAAGTGACAAGTAAGGAAAACAAACTAGAATGATGAAGTCTTGGTAGAGGTAATAACTCTTTTCAATATTCCAATCCAAAAAGCGATAAAAACAAAATCCTAAAAACTATGAATGTGTAGAGAGAAAACCTAGAGGAGGAGTAAAGTCAGATCCAAAAACTAAAAATCATGCGGAATGAATGTCTCCCGGTCTCTGCATGTTCCCTGGCTTTAATCTGCTTCTCTGGGCTGAAAACTGGGTCAAAACATGGCCCAAAATCGCCCCCAGCGAATTCTGCAAATTCTGCAGATCGCGCACGTCACGCGATCGCGTCATCCACGCGTTCGCGTCATCCAGCGTTTTGCCTTGCCACGCGTTCGTGTCGTCCACGCATTCGCGTCACTCGTACAGTTTCCAATCCATGCGCTCGCGTCAGGCACGCGAGCGCGTCACTACGATTTCTCCATTTCGCGCGGTTGCGTGAGCCATGCGTCCGCGTCGCTTCTCGCTGGTCATCTCCTTAATTTCTTGTATTCCTTCCATTTTTGCAAGCCCCCTCTCCAATCTCCAAGTCTTTCATGTCCTATAAAGCCTGAAACACTTAACACAGGGATCACGACATCGAATGGAATAAAGGAGAATTAAAATACATAATTAAAAGTCTCTAGGAAGCAAGTTTTCAACCATGGAGTAATTTTGGGAAGGAATTGTAAATACATGCTAATCATATGAATAAGTGGGTAAAGACTTGATAAAACCACACAATTAAACACAATATAAACCATAAAATAATGGTTTATCAGTCACATATTCGGATGAAGCTTGAGATGTGTTGATTTGGATCCTCCTGTGGGCTTCCTCTAAATTGGCAGTTTTGTTGAACAAGAGTGATTAATTGTGGCTTGAGTTCAAAGTTATTTGTATTGAAATTGGGAGTCACAATACTACTCCCATAATTTCCAAGATCAAGAGTAGTATAAGATCCTAATGTGTGAAGCTCCCTCATCTTCTTCTAACACTCTTTTGTTTCTTGCTTCCTTTCTCAACCTCCAGAGAGTTCTCTTAATTTCAGAATAAAAAAGGAGAAGTTCCTCTTCTTGATTTTTTTGCATATACACAAAGAAAATAATAAAAGAAAAAGATGTTTGGAATCTCTTCCGTCAAAGTGAAAGAGACTTCAAGTGAGGCAATAACACAAACATTTAGAGAACTAAAGAAAAGAAAGAATTAAAAGCAACTAAATTACTAAAACAAGAAAAGAACAAGTGTCTAATCTAGATAACCAATCAACTAGTAGTTTTTTAATCACCGTTAATCCTTGGCAATGGCGCCAAAAACTTGATATGACATTTTTATAATCTCCACAAAACTACAGGCAAGTGCACCGGATCGCATCAAGTAATACGATGGTGAGTGGGTTATTGTTCCCACGAGGATTAAGAAATTAAGCAAACAATGTTTGATTGAGTTTTCTAGTTAGAAAATTCACAATTTGATGAAGAACAATTTATAAAAGTGATGCCAAGGCATCTTGGCTAGTTTCACAAGCCATTTTTGGTTTGTTTTAGGGTAGTTTCATGCATTTTCTTGAGCTAGAAGCAATCAATTGGGTTAAAAAGTCATGTATGCCTAGATTCATTCAACCATGGTTATTTTGATTCAATTTCATGATATTTTGGCCATAATCACTTGTGTGCTAAGAATGATGAAATCTCTCATGATGTTAGTAAGGCTTTAATGCATATATTGGTTGATGGCAGGTGAAGAAATACATGGAAGGAGGTTGAAGAATGGCCATGGAAAGGATGAAGAGGAAGCAACGTTGGTGGCCTAGTTGGACCACCAACGTTGCCTCAAACGTTGAAAGGAATGAAACAGGGGAGCTTCTGCATAATTATCTGATACTCACGTTGGAAGGAACGTTGGTGAGCCAACGTTACCCCCAACATTGGACACAGAGTGCTTTCTGGAATATTAGAAACATTGTGGCGACGCATACAAGTACTATACGAACACGCCTGGATTGTGAATTTTTGACAATCCACGCGCACACGTGGATAGGCCAACGTTGGAGGGAACGTTTCCAGTCCAACGTTGAGGCCAACATGCGCGATCTGAGCTCCAAAATCATAATTTTGAAAAAGTACATCGACGTGCACGCTATGCTACACGTACGCGTGAGCGTGAAAATTGGCAATCCACGCGCACGCGTATATGATGCGCACGCGTGGATGTATCAACGTTGGAGGGAGCGTTGTTGGTCCAACGCTGATGCCAACATCTTCGAAAACATTTTAAAAGTTGAAGTTTGGGAATATGCATCCACGCGCACGCGTAGAAGACGCGCACGCGTGGATGAGCATTTTTGCCCCAAACACGTGCACGCATAGGCAGCGCGGACGCGTGACCTGGTGAATTGTACCATCCATGCACACGCGTAGGTTACGCGTACGCGTGGACAAGAAAATGTTGGCACTCCAACGTTGAGTCAAACCTTGCTCAAAACGTCCAAAATCCAAATTCTCTGAAGGACGTTTGACTCAACGTTGGCCCTCAAATGTGGACTCCAACGTGAGCATCAGAACAATGTAATTCAAGCATATCCCTTCTCAACAGCATGGGGATCCAATTAAGGCCAAAAGCCCAATTCAGAGACTGAAGATCAATGGAAGAAAGTGTATAAATAGCTTAAAGTTTAAGTTAGTTAGGGGGGCTTGGAGATTGTACTGAAACTCTGCCAAATTTTATTTCCTTTCTGCACTTCTCATTCTGCAATGTATTTTCAAATTCTGTTTTCCATTTTGAGAGTTATGAACAACTAAACCCCTTTCATTGGGTTAGGGAGCTCTATTGTAATTCAATGGATCAATAGTGGTTTTTATCTTCTTCTTCTTTTTTTTCTCTTGATTGTTGTTAGAAAGCTTTCGATCTCAATTCAATTGGATAGTTGTCTTGACAGAGAAGCTATCCATAATTGGAATTCCTCTGATCCTTGAGAGAGGAATGAGGAATTCATGCTAGAATTTCTTTCTCACATTGGATTAGAGTGGGGATTGGATAGATATTGTGACATTTAATCCTACCAATACTTTGATATATGTATTTGTGTGGTCTAATCAGTGACCGAACTTCATCTCTTCCCATGAGCATTAAATCAAGACATTGGGCAATTGTTCATGCTTAGAGAGATTGGTGAGCCAAGACATTAGGATCCAATCATCTAAGATTGTCAAGCAAAGTCAACGAGTGCATTGATTGAGAAAGAGATGAAAATGAATTGATCCGGAGAGTTCAATATCTCCTGAAACCCAGAGAACCCCCTATTCTGATCTTACCCATTCTGTTTACATTCTGTTTCTTTAATTTCATGCTCAATTCCCATTCCCTTTCAATTTCTTGCAATTTAAGCTCTTGCACTTTAATTACATGCAATTTAAGTTTCTGTTCTTATTATTCTCCAATTTAATTTCTATTCATTTATATTCTTGAACTTTAAGTTTCCCGCCAACTTACATTCTGTAACTCCAATTTTAATCTGATTCAGCTCAACTAGAATAATTCTCCAATTAACATTGATCAACCAACCAATCCCTGTGGGATTCGACCTCACTCCATAGTGAGTTTTTACTTGACGACAATCATGTGCACTTGCCGGTAGAAAATTATTGAGAGACAGTTTTCATGACATCAAGTTTATGGCGCCGTTGCCGGAGATTGGTTTTGTATTGACAATGATTAAATTGGAGGATAACTAGATTGAACAGTTTTCTTTTCTTTTATAATTAGTTTTTGTTTCAGTTTGTTACTGTTATTTTCTGCTATTTGAGTTGTTTTTCTTTGTTCATCTACTTTTTAGCACACTAACCACTAGCTATTTGTAATATTGCCTCACTATGAATCTCTCATTTATGACAATGTAGATTTCAATTTCTTTTGGTGATTATTGTTTGAGACAGAGCTTTTTGCAAGAAAAAAAGGAGCATTCACCATCCTTTGGTCAATCAAATTTCATGGGAGACCTTCCACCACCACAGAACGATTCATGTTACTATGCTCATGATGGGTGGGAGTATCAAGAACATGAAATGGGGTATTTTTCAGAGCCACAAAATGGTCCATATTTTGGTAAAATTGATTACTACTCAAGTTGTGGCTGGAAAGATCAAAATCAAAGAGATTTTACTTATTCATACCCCATTCATCAAGAGCCATCACCTCTCAATTATCCAACCTCACCTCCTAGTTTCACATGTCCAAATTCTTTATCATTTGAGTATGCCTCAGCATAAAGTTCCATCCCAATTCTATACAATTCATTTTACCATCCACAAGACTCATTCCATTACCCACAAGAGTCATACCACTTTCAGAACACACAACCACAAAACAACCAACTCCATTCACAAGCCAATCACCAACCGTCACAACCTCCTTTAGATAGACTTGCTAGGATGGAACTTATGCTTGAAGAACTCAGAAAAAAAAAGAGAAGAAGATCAACTTGCTAGGATAGAACTCCTCCTTGAAAAAATGATAAAGATAAACGAAGAGGAGAAAATAGCAAAAAGGGAGCATGAAGAAATATTGAGAGAGATAGCTCAATCCTATTCTGAAGAACAATTCATTGAAGAGCTGAGATCACAAAGAGAGACCTCTCCACTCTCTCTAGAAACAGAGGAGTTCATTCAATGGTCAAAAATAAGGGAGAAATCAGAAGAACAAGAAAAAGAGGCACCCATACCAAGTGAGAGTCATATGAAGAAGGAGGAGGTTGTGAGAGTATATAAACCTAAGGCTCCATACCCATAGAGGCTACTAAGGGTGACAAAGGAACATGCAAACTCACTCCCAAAAGACTCAATACAACATCATGCAGTAGAAAGGAAGGAAGTCAATCAAGGGAGTCCACACTCCAATGAAACAGAGAGTTGCATAGAGGGTGAGTTTACTGAACCACCAATTCAAGAAGCTCATGATAAAGAGGATGCTCCAACTATCCAACAATACCCAAGTCTTGAGATCAAAGATATGAAGGCAGTAGAAACAAGCACCAAAAGGAGGATTGTAACTGAGAAGCAAAGGATCATATCCATGAAAAAGAGAAGGTCAAAGGACAATCCAACTCTTGATCCAACAAGCAAGTTCATTCAAGCCAATCACAAAAGAAAGCTTGCTGGAAAAAGGCACTCAAAACAAGGGGGCATTAACTGGCTCCTTTTTTCACTTGAGGTCATTTCTCTTAACAAATTGGAAGAAGAGAAAGAAATTCATGAACAAAATGTCAAGCTAATGACAGTAAAAGAGCGCTTGTTGGGAGGCAACCCAACTAGAGGTAGTTTTCTTTTCCTAGTTAATTCAATAAAAGAGTTAAATAGATTCTCTGTATTGCAAGGAGCTAAGTTTGGTGTTGCACACCAAAACAATTCAAAGGGTGAATGTGTGATGCTAAGGTTGGTGTTCCACCACTGTTTTCATTTAAAAACACATCGCAACCCTTCAATGACAAGTCACTGACTCCAAACAACCAGAGAAACTACTTAGCATGATATTAGTTTCTAGTTCATAGTTTATTTTTTCTGGTTCATAGTTGTGTTCTTAATAAAAGCACATGAGGTTTCCAGCATAAACTCAATTTGCTACATAAGGCAAGAAACTAAGTTTGGTGTTCACACACCAATCTAAGTTCAGAAGCCTACAAACATACATGCATGATAACTATTTCTTAAGTGCTCGGGACACAAGCAACTTCCAATAACTTTGCAGGAAGTCAATGAATCTCTTGGAAGGACTATGCACCATCATCCAAAAAGACAAGAAGGATACAAAAGCTATGGAGGATGATGATAAGTAAGAAACAGGAAGACACCAAGAGGTTGTATTGTCACTTAACTAGTTTTGGTTTGTAGTGCTTTAATTGGAAGTATGATTGTATCCTATTTTCATAAACCTTTTACATTTTGTTTGTCTTTCGTTATTGAAATTTGAGGCTGCTAGTCTAAGTGCCTAGGCCACTGCATCCTTGCTTGAATTGTATGCTGTGTTCTTGAGCTCAATAAAAGAAATTATGAGAAATTATTGTGAAAACAAGAGTGAAATCCAATGTTGCAGAATTAAGTCCTAGTGTTGTGGTGGTAATTGTTAGCTAAGTTGGTTCATCAATAAGGCACATGAGTAATATATCTCTTGAATTATGAGCTTGAAGTGCATTCTATGAGACTTAAATGAATTAATAATATCCTAAAAAGAGAAAAATAAATTGAAAAAGAAGGAAAAGAGAAGAAAATAAAGCTGGGCACCAATAGTTTGAACCTTGAGGCATGTGTCTATGGTGTTTTTGTGCAAGGATCTGCTTGGATGAGTAAGTTCTTATGAGTGCTTCATCACTTGACAACTTGGGTTAACTAACCCGGGATTGTCAACTGAAAATCCACTATCAAGAGCAACCTTATCACAAGGCATTTAGCAACCCAAAGAGGTGCTGGACACCAAGGTCTAAGAAATGAATAACAAACCATGTGCCTGTGGTGTGTATGTACTGAGGAGAGACTTGGGTGATTAAGTCCTTATGGGTGTTTCAACACCTAGCAACTTGAACCAACTGGTTTGGGAGTGCTGGCTGAAAGCCTATCCTAAAGAGTTGCCTCCACACAAAACACTTAGCTGCAGAAGGTAATAAGCTCTAAAGAAGAAAAGAAAAACAGAGATGTTTAAGGATCAAGAATAAGAGTCTCATAGAAGGCAATAGAGTGAGAATTCAAGAGCATATGAGAGCCTAGAAACCAACAAAGACATGAACCTAAAGTAACATGCATGAAACTCCATGGATCAAGGATTGAATTCTCTGAATAAGGACTTGTATCTCTTGTATTTTAAATTCATTCTTCCTATGTTCTATCACTTGCTTGAGGACAAGCAAGATTTAAGTTTGGTGTTGTGATGCCAAGGCATCGTGGCTAGTTTCACAAGCCATTTTTAGTTTGTTTTAGGATAGTTTCATGCATTTTCTTGAGCTAGAAGCAATCAATTGAGTTAAAAAGTCATGTGTGCCTAGATTTATTCAACCATGGTTATTTTGATGTAATTTCATGAGATTTTGGCCATAATCACTTGTGTGCTAAGAATGATGAAATCTCTCATGATGTTAGCAAAGCTTTGATGCATATATTAGTTGATGGCAGGTGAAGAAATGCATGGGAGGAGGATGAAAAATGGTCATGGAAAGGATGAAGAGGAAGCAACGTTGCTGGCCAAGTTGGATCGCCAATGTTGCCTCAAACGTTGAAAGGAATGAAACAGGGGAGCTTCTCCATAATTATTTGATACTCACGTTGGAGGGAATGGTGGTGAGCCAACGTTACCCCCAACGTTGGACACAAACTGCTTTCTAGAAAATTGGAAAAATTGTGGCGATGCGTACGCGTAGATAACGCGCACGCGTGGATAGGACAATGTTGGAGGGAACGTTGCCGGTCCAACATTGAGGCCAACGTGCGCGATCTGAGCTCCAAAATCATAATTTTGAAAAAGCGCATCGATGCGAACGCATATGCGTGAGCATGAAAATTTGCAATCTACGCGCATGCGTATATGACACGCACGCGTGGATGTATCAATGTTGGAGGGAGCGTTGTTGGTCCAACGCTGATGCCAACATCTTCGAAAAAATTTTAAAAGTTGAAGTTTGGGAATTTGCATCCACGCGCACGCGTGGATGAGCATTTTTGCCCCAAACACGCGCACGCATAGGCAGCGCGGACGCGTGACCTGGTGAATTGTACCATCCATGCACACGCGTAGGTTACGCGTACGCGTGGACAAGAAAATGTTGGCACTCCAACGTTGAGTCAAACCTTGCTCAAAACGTCCAAAATCCAAATTCTCTGAAGGATGTTTGACTCAACGTTGGCCCTCAAATGTGGACTCCAACGTGAGCATCAGAACAATGCAATTCAAGCAGATCCCTTCTCAACAACATGGGGATCCAATTAAGGCTAAAAGCCCAATTCAGAGACTGAAGATCAATGGAAGAAAGTGTATAAATAGCTTAGAGTTTAAGTTAGTTAGGGGCCTTGGAGATTGTACTGAAACTCTGCCAAATTTTATTTCCTTTCTGCACTTCTCATTCTGCAATGTATTTTCAAATTCTGTTTTCCATTTTGAGAGCTATAAACAACTAAACCCCTTTCATTGGGTTAGGGAGCTCTATTGTAATTCAATGGATCAATAGTGGTTTTCATCTTCTTCTTCTTTTTTTTCTCTTGATTGTTGTTAGAAAACTTTCGATCTCAATTCAATTGGATAGTTGTCTTGATAGAGAAGCTATCCATAATTGGAATTCCTCTGATCCTTGAGAGAGGAATGAGGAATTCATGCTAGAATTGCTTTCTCACATTGGATTAGAGTGGGGGTTGGATAGATATTGTGACATTTAATCCTACCAATACTTTGATATATGAATTTGTGTGGTCTAATCAGTGACCGAACTTCATCTCTTCCCATGAGCATTAAATCAAGACATTGGACAATTGTTCATGCTTAGAGAGATTGGTGAGCCAAGACATTGGGATCCAATCATCTAAGATTATCAAGCAAAGTCAACGAGTGCATTGATTGAGAAAGAGATGAAAATGAATTGATCCGGAGAGTTCAATATCTCCTGAAACCCAATGAACCCCCTATTCTGATCTTACCCATTCTGTTTACATTCTGTTTCTTTAATTTCATGCTCAATTCCCATTCCCTTTCAATTTCTTGCAATTTAAGCTTTTGCACTTTAATTACTTGAAATTTAAGTTTCTGTTCTTATTATTCTGCAATTTAATTTCTATTCATTTATATTCTTGCACTTTAAGTTTCCCGCCAACTTACATTCTGTAACTCCAATTTTAATCTAATTCAACTCAACTAGAACAATTCTCCAATTAACATTAATCAATCAACCAATCCTTGTAGGATTCGACCTCACTCCATAGTGAGTTTTTACTTGACGACAATCCGGTGCACTTACCGGTAGTAAATTGTTGAGAGACAATTTTCATGACATCAAATAGAAGCATGAAATTTAAATGACTTGAACAATAACTAAATGAAAGAAATAAATGACTTGAAAGTAAATAGCGGAAATGTAAATTGCTGGAAAGTTAAATTGCAAGAATGTAAATACTTGAAAGATAAATTGCAAGAATGGTAAATTGTAATAATATAAAGAGAGCATCGTAAATGAAGCAATTCTAAAGTAGGAGAAGAAGAGAATAATAGAAGGATCATTAGGGTGCAGAGATATTAAATTCTCTAGATCAAATAGTTTTTATCTCAATTTCAATCATACAATCATTGATCTCTTGGCATTTATATAAGTGATTAAATTCTAATTCCTTGGTAATTCAATCTCTCTTGACTTGATCAATTGCCAATTCCTTAATCTAATTGCTCATGAGAAGAAATGAGGCTTGCTCTCTGATTTAGAGCTACACAATTTCATGAATCTAGATGTTGGTTGATTATATGTCACGTTATCAATCTAAATATAGAATCACAAAAATTGAGAAAAAGAGCTTCAAGCTTAGTTTCACGAATCTACTTTTCCAAGTGATCATAAAACCCAACATAGATTCAAAATATTTCCTAAGTGATTTGAATCCTTAGAATAAAAAATGAAGACTTTTTCTAAAGAAGCAAATGAAATATGAATTGAAGATGAAGAATAAATCACATTTAATCACTCATACAAAATGTGAAAAAGTAAGAATGAAATGGAAAGTAAAAGATATGAAAAGAAGTAGAAGGAAAAGTTTCCGGATGAGGCCTCTCATCCTCTATTTAGAACCTATTCCAAATTACAAATTTAAATGAAATTCAAATTCCAAGCAAATACAATTTCTAACTACTATTCATTAGTGACCTTCCTTGCTTCAACTAAGTCATGAGCCTTGTCAATTATTATAATTATTGTGGGCTTCATTAAGCGGGCTTGAGGAGCAATTTCTTGTGCCATTGGATAATCAAATTAAGCACCAAATGTAGCATGCAATATGCTCTTTTCATGAACCAAAATGAATTTTAAAAACGTGACCCAAGGAAGTGTGCTCAAGTGTTGCATTGGAAACACTTTGCATGGATTTGCGGACACCAAATTCAAGCCTTTTTGACTCACAATTCTTCGAAGGTGTCTATGGAGGGGAGCGCTTCATTATGGCACCACATTGGTGGAATTGAAGGCACCAAACTTGGCACCAAATGGAGGCTCGGGATGGTGGTAATTCATTGCGTTGGAGATGCACTTTGGAGGAGAAGAAAGTGGCGTTTGGGACGCCAAGAAATGAGGGTGGAAGATGGTTCCATAATAATGGCAAGGGAGGCACCATTGTACACTTGGAATGGAATCCCTGGGAAAATTACCAATTGGCATGGAAGGCACCACACAATTGAAGTGGGAAGAGCCACTTTTTTATTCCCTAGAGGTGTTCAATTTCGCAGGCACCTGGGGCGCCACTTTTGGGCGTCTGGGGTCCTTTGGGCGTCAAAAGATGCTCAATGCTCGTGGCTCAAACTGAATATCACTAAGTGCTGTTATATATCTTTAGAAAGATCTAGATGTCTAATTTCTATAACCATTTGAAGCGCATCATTTGGACTTCTATATCTCACTTTATGATCCTTCAAAATTGAAAAGGTCACCTGGCGTTTGCCACGCTGGTGCTATGCTCAACTTATTTTTTTCTGTGACAAAGAATGATGATTTGGACCCTCAGATTTGGTGTCCACTATACTATGTTATATATAATTGGAAATCTCTAGATATTTACTTTCCAACGTTGCTGAAAGCGCGCCATTTGGACCACTGTAACTCAAGTTATGCTCATTTGAAGGTGAAGAGGTTATCCTGGCGTGTGACACGCTGGTGCTATGCTCAACTTGCATTTTCCAGATAAATTGCACCCTCCAATCCCGTATCCACTATAAATTATTATATATGGTTGGAAAGGTTTTGATGTTGACTTTCCAATGACACTGGAATCACCTCATTTGGAGCTTTTTAGCTCAAGTTATCCTTGTTGGAGTATGAAGAGGTCAGTTGCAAATTCTCTTTGAACTACTCTTTGGCTTATGGCATGTTTGTGTGCAACCTTAGGCCTAATATGGCGTGTTGTACGCCATTTTTAATCACCAAATGCTAGTTCCTGGGGCTGATCTTGATTTTGACATGTTTTTGGTGATAACTTGGCCAAATTAGCGTGTTGTACGCCCTTCCTTAATGCACCTTATTGTTTGCTTCGTGAACCATGCAAAAAGTGGTGTTTGATGCACGGAAAACTTGTCTCATAACAAATTTCCTTCGGCAAGTGTACCAAATTTGTCGTCAAGTAAAAACTCACAATAGAGTGAGGTCGAATCCCACAGGGATTGATTGATCAAGCAACTTTAATTAGAGGAATATTCTAGTTGAACGAATCAGAATTTGGGTTGAGAATTACAGAAAATTAAATGGCGGGAAAGTAAATAACAGAAAAGTAAATGCTAGAAATAAAGAACTGAATGTAGATGACGGAAAGTAAATTGCAGAATCTTAAATGGGAATGGGGTAATTGCTAATAAAAGTAAATGACAGAATCTAAAGAGAATGGGTAAGATCAGAAATGGGGAGTTCATTGGGCTCAGGAGATGTTGCATTCTCCGGATCAATTTCATTTTCATCTCTTCCTCAATCAATGCACTCATTGATCTCCTTGGCAATCTTAAGTGATCGAATTACAATTCCTTGTAATTCAATCTCTCAAATCTTGATCAATAGCCAATTCCTTAGTCAATTGCTCATGAGAAGAGATGAAGTATGGTCACTGATTATACCACATGCATTTCCCAAATCAAGTGTTGAGAGGATTATAGTCACATATCCATCCAAACCCAATTTGGTCTAGCATGAGAAAGCATTTCTAGCATGATCTCTTCATTCCTCTTTCAAGGTTCAGAAGAGATCCAAGTTTGAATAGCTTCTTTTCCAAGATAACTACCCAATTGGATGAAGATCGAAAGCTTTCACGTAAAATCAACAGAAAAGATAGAAGAAGAATAATGGAAACTAGTATTGATCCATCAAATTACAACAGAGCTCCCTAACCCAATGAAAGGGGTTTAGTTGTTCATAGCTCTGGAAAATGAAAACAAAGATGGAGAATACATGATGAAACTAGAAGTGCAGAGAAAGTAAAATACGGAGAGTAATTCTATGCCCAGAGGCTCCCTATAATTTCCAACTCTCAAAATAATTCAAAGCTACCCCTATATATACTACTCTTCTGATATTCTAGTTGCATCTTCAAGTCTTGGGTACGGGCCTTTGGATCTTGAGTTTGAAGCAGTTATCTTCTTCATTGGGCTTGGCTTTACTTGCAGAGAGAAAGTGTGAAGTGGGCAGAGACTTTAGCTCAGGATGTTAGTGGTGTTAACGTTCAGTGAAAATATGGGTTCGAGAACGTTAGTGACACTTACCTTTGTCACTAACGTTCCAATGTGCCCCTAGCTCCCACGTTAGAGTCCCCGTTAACTAGGTTAACGTGGCCTTTAACGTGGCTGTGCTAGCCATCTCCAACGTTAGTGACAAAGGTGAATGTCACTAATGTTGGCTCGTCATCTCTCCTCCTCACGTTAGCTTCCACGTTAACTAAGTTAACGTTAACTAAGTTAACGTGGGAGTTAACATGGCTCATTGTGGCTTGTGTGGGCTCCTTCCAACGTTAGTGACAATGTTAGGTGTCACTAACGTTGGCGATCACCTTCCTTCTTCACGTTAGCTTCCACGTTAACTAGGTTAACGTGGGAGTTAACGTGGCTTATTGGGGCTTGTGTGGGTTAATCCCAACGTTAGTGACAATGTTTGGTGTCACTAACGTTGTCGATCACCTACTTTCTTCACGTTAGCTTCCACGTTAACCTAGTTAACGTGGAAGTTAACGTGGCTTATTGTGACTTGGCCAACGTTAGTGATAAAGTTGAATGTCACTAACGTTGGCTTCCCCTTTACTTCTTAACGTTAGAGGCCACGTTAACTAAGTTAACGTGGCTCTTAACGTGGCCACTTATGAGCTTGGTTCAACGTTAGTGACAAAGGTAAGTGTCACTAACGTTGGCTCCATTTCCCTTCCTCCACATTAGAGTTCACGTTAACTTAGTTAACGTGACTCTTAACTTGGGCAATGATGGCTTCGAGAGCGTTATTGGCGATTACTTTTCTCATTAACTTTGCAAGTTACTCCCATTTAGATTAACATGGCTGCTAACGTGGTTCTTCTTTGCTTCCTTTGTCCTGAAATCAAGCAATAGAGTGCATCAAAGTTCTAGTCCAAGTCATGGGAAATGCAACATCCAATTTGTCATTAAATTCATGCAAAATCCTCATGAAATCATGTAAAGTGCATAATGTATGCTTGAATCAAGATGTAAGTGCATATCTACCCAAAACTAGCTTATTTTCTAAGGAAATGCATGAAACTACCCTAAAAACAGTAAAGAAAAGCTTAGTGAAACTGGCCAAAATGCCCTGGCATCAGTGTTTTTGGTTGCACCCTTTAGCAATAACGGCGTGTTGCATGCCACCCTTGGTGCAGCACAATTTTCGAGCTTCAATTGTGCTTCTTCGAAGGTGTGTATGCTTGCTAACTTGGCACCAATTTGGCCTTCAATTGGCGTGTTGCATGCGGCCTTTGGTGCATCCTTTGGTAGCTTATTATGCGCTATGCTTGTGATTATGCATGGCTTCTTGAGATTTGCATAGCTTGTTAATGCATCAATTTGCTAGCTTCTTTGTGCATTAAAATTTGCATGGCTTGCATGCATGCATAATTGACACAATCTTGAGTGTCACACACCATTCTTCACCATTTTCATTCTCTTACAAGAAATCATTATACACAAGTGCATCAAAGCTCAATTCTAATAATCATGAATTAACACAAAATCATTAATGTTTAATGATTCTTTGCATGCAATCATACTTTGGAAATTATCCACCAAAAACACTTGATTAATAAGCAAGATTCATGACTTATTCTATGAAAAAGCACAAAAATAACAACTAAGATACTCATGCATCAATCGTACTCGAACATGGACGATATAAAGCTTTGGTACACAGAAACAAAAGAAATATATATATATGGTGCATTATTAGTCTATATATATAAGAATTCAAAGGAAATACATAGCAATATTAGTCTCGACCTGCGAAGGCAAGGTCTGCTAGAAAGTATAATACAAATCAGAAGTAGACAAAATATAACTTATTTCTCCATAAATCAATCTCTAAGAGGGATATATAATTATGTGTTCAAAAGTAGAGAAAAGTACTACATAGATAAAAATAAACCCAAAATGCACAAATTCAAGCCTAGGGTCTTTTCTAAATCCAAATAGGGTAATCAGACTAAATCTCAGCTAAATTAGTGGTTTTTTATTCTCAACTCTACTCAATACAAGTCACTAGTCATAATACAAGTCATCATCCCTCTATATATCAAAATTTTTTCAAATTCCGTAATTCTATATTTATAAACTAAGTCCCAATGGTATCGATTTAATTTCAATATTTAGTCTCAATCTCAACCCAGAGTAAGTGGGGCGAACCATAATCCTTGCATCTACCTAGAGAGTTCCAAGTCTCAACCCAAAGCAAGTGGGACGAACCATAACCCTTGCATCTACCCAGGGAGTTCCAAGTCTCAACCTGGAGCAAGTGGGACAAACTACAATCCTTGCATCTACCTAGGGAGCTCAATTATCAACCTAGAGCAAGTAGGACAAGCCACAACCCTTGCATCTACCCAGAGAGATCCAAGCCTTAACCTAGAGCAAGTGGGACGAACCATAACCCTTGCATCTACCTAGGAAGTTCCAAGCCTCAACCTAGAGTAAGTGGAATGAACCACAACCCTTGCATCTATCCAGGGAGCTCAAATATCAAGCCGGAACATGCAAGCGGGATTAACCACCATCCTTGCCTATCACATTAGACCATGAGTAAGCAGGATTAACCAACCGTCCTTACTGGGTACCTCGAACAAGTAGGATTAACCGCCGTTCTTATTGGAACAAATATCCATCAATGCGCAAGTGGGATCAACCACTGTCCTTGCCATTGCAGAAAAATCTCCAGCAAGCCGGATTAACCATTGTCCTTACCCCAAAAACCACGAACAAGCGGGATTAACCACCGCCTTTGCTTTGGTATAACTCAGCTCAGTGTGCAAGCGGGATTCACCACCATCCTTACCACGAGTAAACATCAGTTCACAGTAAAATCTTTAATCAACTTTTAAAATCATTAAGTTCATTAACCACATTCTCATTTCGCTTATCAATTCTTTTGTCTCTTGAGCGGGATAATACCACCATGCTTACAGCGGGCGAGATAAAACCTCTATCCCCACAACTACACTGCAGCCACAGAACAAGCGGGATGAGATGTCCATCCTTGCCCGGTGCAGGTGACAACGCAATAACCAATCAGTACACAAGCGGGATATCACCCTGACCTTGCCACAAATATCCTTTTAGGTCATAATCAATCATTATCAGTGTTCTTTCATCAGTGATTTAACTCATTAACCCTAATTAGTTATTCATTTTATCATTTTGAATCCATAACCCCCATTTATGTATTAGTTTCCCAATTTCTTAATCATGTGAGCAAGATGAAACTTCTGTTTTCACCAAGGGTGGGATCACTACAAGAAAAACACACATTCAGGTACACTTGAAAAGTGTAGCCAAAAGTGAAAAAAAATGATGCCTTAGGCTACGGCTACGCTTTTTGGGCTACGGCTACGCTTTTTGGGGTGATTCCTATTCGGCCGTTGCCTATTCTCAAAGGCTACGCTTTTCTGCACCAAGGGCTACGCTTTTGGCGTTTGGGAATAGGCTACATCAAAGGCTACGCTTTTCTGCACCAAGGGCTACGCTTTTGGCGTTTGGGAATAGGCTACGCTTTTCAAGCGATGCTGTCCAGGACCAAAGGCTACGCTTTTCAGCTTTCGTTCTTCCAGAATAGGCTACGCTTTTCAACCCTACTGCATCACTTGTAAAGCGTAACCACATTGTATACCATATCTACTTTTTATAAGCGTAGCCTTAGGTCCCTCTTTTTTTTTTTGTATACTATAGCTACTGTATATAAGTGTAGCCTTAGGCCTCGTTTTTTTTTTTTTTTTGTATACTATAGCTACTGTATATAAGTGTAGCCTTAGGCCTCGTTTTTTTTTTTTTTTTGTATACTATAGCTA
>NC_029794.2:96294217-96364615 GCF_000816755.2 Arachis ipaensis
TAAAATAAAAATAAATACATAATAATACCATACAATATTCTTTAAATAATAAAAATTATCCTTTAACAAAATATATTTATAATCAACTAAAAATATTGGGATGATCATAAATGAGTATTCATACATCTCACACTAAATTAAACATACCCATATCAAATATACATTAGACCACTTAGAATTTACTACTAATAAACTATAAAAAACCAAAATATTGTATCCTACATAAGTATCTTCTAATAAAAGTTATTAACCTTCTGATAGAAAAGAAAAAAAATCTTGTTCTTTAAATATCTTGTTCGACGGAAGATCGTATTTGGGAGATTTCTGGTTCTTCATCTGCCTCAATTCTTGTTCTGTAGGTTCTGGCAACTACAAAAGAAAAAATCAAAATTATATAACACTAACTAAACCCCTTAAGGCCTAAATTTGACACAAAAATGGAAAAAATGAAATTCACAAACAAAATCAGAAACAAGGTAAAGAAGCGTATATCATACCAATTCAATGTGACCCTGAGGGAAATAGAAAATTCTGTCTTGAACACAAGGAACATCCATTAATGGTCCTGCACAGCCTCCATAGCTCTTTAAACAAATCATCACCAGCCCCATCTGCCACAAAACAAAACACAAACATGTTGGAAACTTTGCATGGTTTTTTTCAGACCAAAAGTTGGAAACCTTTTTCTCTCATTTTTGCATTAAGCTCTTCCTTAGTAATCTCTATGTTCACAAGGCAAAAAGGGTCATTCACTTCATATTGAAAAATTAAAGGAAAACATTAAAAATGAAGGGTCCCAACAACATTAGTCAATTGCTGAAAGAACACAGACATTACTCTTTTTCAGCTCAACACTCACATTAACCAAACATGGTAACAACAAAACCACATGAAAATAAATAAATAAGTGGGAGATATTGAGCAGAGGAAGAGATATTATTAGATCCATTAAGACTTAAAAGAGTCAACTATCTAAGGTAAAGAGTCAACCATAGTCTCTTGAAACTCAGCTCCAAGATAGCCACTAGAAACATGGAACCAGTTATCCAATAACAAGTAGTTTGCCACAGTACCAGAAATATATAGATAATAATAAGAGACAATCAAGAAGACATGAAAGGAGAGAATGAAGGGCACAGACCTCATTTTGGATCCTGTTGCATAAAGATTCAACCAATTGATTTCTGTCAAATCCCATATTAACCACTTCCTGAAGAAGCTCTTCGTCAATCTGCAAAACCATGATATTGGAGGATTTTGTAAGTGAATAAGTGAGTATCAAAATTGTTTAAGGGGGAGTTAATGTCAAAAATAAAAACCAGGCAAATTGATAAACATAAGGACACTATTCTATTCTTTATCAGAAGGTAAGATAAAGAACAAATATGTTCCTTTTGCTTCACTCTTAATAGGTGCTCATTCACGTCAACTTTCGAGTAAGTTCTAGCTGTCTGAAAGAAGCTGAACAGCACTAAGATAAACACTTCAAGAAGCAATAGACACCAATGTTTTTTAATAACAATTAGTGAGGGTTATTAGGTTAATTTTGTAAAATTTATTGTTGTTATTAGTACAGAAACTGTTAAATGCTAACAGCCTAACACATATGCCTAGAACAGCTTCAAAAGTTAATTGAATAATCAAGACTACATGTTTCTTTTATGTGCTCATTAAGTCATTAGAGTTAGAAAGTCCCAAATGATCTAGCAAGCACTTAGAAAGCATTTCATCATTTTCTGGATAAAGCTTATGATTTATGAATTAATAAGAGCTTTGACAACTGGACTCAGTGCAAGAGCCACAACATTTCTAGCCTTATCATAAGTCTATTCATAAATAAAAAACAAATAGTTAAATGCAGTGAGTCCTACTGAGGAATATGAAGAATGTTTTTTTCTTTTTACTTTGGGTACAAATACCATATTGAGAGGAGGTTTCTGAATAATACTATAGTCATGCAATCTTAACACCAAATAAAATAAAATAGAATAAAGTTCAGAATGGGATTACCTTAAGCTGATTTGTGGACAAAAAAGAGTTTATCCCATGCAATGGCGCTCCCATTGGGAAGCGAAAATCTAGTTCTGCATTAGAAAACTAAGTTATGAATAATGTGTCATGTAACTATTATCTTTTCGTAAGGTGTAGTGCAATTGGAGTAAGAGGGAAAGCAAGAAGAGAATAATTAACAAGAACAAAACTCAGTATTACAGCCCAAAATATACCTCCAATTTGACCCTCCTCTTTTTTGTTTACAAAATTGTGAGTGTGATCCTTTACAAGTAGATTGTTATTTGCACCCGCCTATTCCAGATAAAGAAAAAGAAAAAACAAGTGGAATGAATGGATACACAACGAAAATGAACACATCAAGTGAAGTCAATAATAGAGGTTCTTGTCCTTGATAGAAGTGACACTTGTAATATGTTCATAACCGGAAAAAGAGTTGAGAAAGAATACAGCTGCTAAAGATGATGAAGAACTTGCATTATGGCTACAAGCAAAAACCAACCTTTTTCATCAATCCACAAGTGATATTCAGAATCAAAACATATAATTTTTATTCATAATGATATCAAAATCTAATACTTAAATATTTAAACACTCAAACCATTGTTTATATGACAATTTTTATTTAGAAATTGTGCAAGTAGATAACTAGTTTATAGTCTAAGTTCAACTAAACCAATATTAACAATCATCACCAACATGTATATCCGAACATAGCCCACTAAAATATACTACAAAAATACATATTTTCTAAGTCAATTTGGTTGCAATAAAGTAGCATCTCTGCCATTAATTTAATATAAATTATCTATTTAGACAAACAACTTAATAGGTGCTCATTCACATCAACTTTCGAGTAAGTTCTAGCTGTCTAAAAGAAGCTGAACAGCACTAAAATAAACACTTCAAGAAGCAATAGACACCAATGTTTTTTAATAACAATTAGTGAGGGTTATTAGGTTAATTTTGTAAAATTTATTGTTGTTATTAGTACAGAAACTGTTAAATGCTAACAGCCTAACACATATGCCTAGAACAGCTTCAAAAGTTAATTGAATAATCAAACAAGACTACATGTTTCTTTTATGTGCTCATTAAGTCATTAGAGTTAGAAAGTTCCAAATGATCTAGCAAGCACTTAGAAAGCATTTCATCATTTTATGGATAAAGCTTATCATTTATGAATTAATAAGAGCTTTGACAACTGGACTCAGTGCAAGAGCCACAACATTTCTAGCCTTATCATAAGTCTATTCATAAATAAAAAACAAATAGTTAAATGCAGTGAGTCTTACTGAAGAATATGAAGAATGTTTTTTTCTTTTTACTTTGGGTACAAATACCATATTGAGAGGAGGTTTCTGAATAATACTATAGTCATGCAATCTGAAGAGAATAGAAAACACAATTGAAAATAAGCATGAGACCAATATATATTTATAATGATCCAAAATTACTAGGCAAAAATTAATTTAACAAGGCAAAAAATTCTGATTGGTGTATAATTACTAGCAAAGTAGCAAGGAGGGGAGATAGATAACACTTTTTATTGTTATTTATTTGTTTATGATTCTGACCCATTGAAAATAGGAGAGGGGGTAATGTACTAATCTAAAAGAAATGGCAAAGCTATATTTTTGGAAGAGGATGGTAATTGACCATCAAGGGAAAAATTGATAAGCATTTGAAAATAGTGTCCACTATGTCTCATGAAAAGTTCAAAATCAGATTAGATAGAATTGGGCTTAGCTCAATTGTAGTTGTTCCCATTTAAAGATAATCGAAATCAGCACAATATTTTCATAACAATAATGCACATGATTGACAATTGATAAATTTAAGTTCATCTATTCCTAGAGACATATAACCTCTAGAATTATAAACATAACAATATCAATAATATTAAGTTATTCTTCTTCCTATTTAATTTACAATAGAACAGAGCATGCACAACACTTTATTCAACTGAACTATACATGTGACATTGCAGCAGCAACAATTGATGCAACTCATGGTAAAACAAATATATTAATTCTCAAATCAAAATGTCCAAAGAGACCACCATAATGATGCAAAACCTTGCTATAAGCATATTCTACCAATGGTTACTAAAAACAGACCTTGATTGAGTAAAAGATCCCATCAGCATTGGCAAGAAGCACACCAACATCAAAAGCCTGGTCCTGTATGCAAAAGGGGTGACTAAAGGCAGGAGAAAACATAAGGAAACTAATATCACATTGCCAATGAGACATGCTTCCAATATTTAGAAATAACAAAAGAAACTTTGGGCATATTTGGATAACATTTGAAGGTTCAGAAGAAATAAAGGCCTAATTCACCAGTACAGAGAAGAAAAAATTTCCAGCAATACACCATTATCCCAAGAGAAATGTAATAAAAACTCATGTAACATAGCTCACCAAGCATAGTTACGTTGAGTCCAGATAGTTACCTTTATAAGTTGAGTCCAGATAGTTACCTTTATAGTTAGCTTTATAATCTTACAACAAAGCATATTAACAAAAATGTACAAAATAGGTTGCAATTTGGCTTAGGTGCAGGAATTACATTTAAAGCACGAACACACACAGAGCAACATTCATTTTTCCTTTTTGGTTCAGTCACTATGCATTCAGTAATAGGAATGAAAAAGATGAAGATGAAAGAACGAATGGATGCATTTAGCAGAAGCTACACTTACTAATAGTTTCTCCTCTTTTCCGATTAAATGACACCGAGAGAAAATGAAAGCCTATTGCTTGCCATTGATCCTGCAGGAAAATACGATTCAGGTGGATCGTTCTGAAGCTAAAATCCCCAATTCCTAGTGGCATATCCAGTAGCTAAAATCCCCAAATAAAAACCCTAAATCAGAACCCCAAACCTCTCAAATTTCATAGAACCAACTGAAAATTGATACATACCACCGTTCTGAAGCTAAAACCCCCCAATTCCTAGTGGCCCAAATAAAAACCCCTAAATCGAAACCCTAAACCTCTCAAATTTCACAGAACCAACTGAAAATTGATACATACCACTAGCCATTGTTGTTCATCATCATCAGCACAGCCACACACACCTTCTACATTGAAAGAACAGGGCCGAAGGAAAGTCACATGGGATCGACGGTGAAGAAAGCTGACCAACTGAATTAATGGCCGAAACAAGAAGACGAAGACGACCGCCACCCGAGGGATAAGATGCTGGTTCCGTCTTCTTCTGCCACCGGCGAAGTGAGCGCAGGGAAGGCGGCGACTGAGTGTGACATGGTGACGACACAAACCGCAACGACGAGCTTGAGTCTGAGACAGTGAGTGCACGCGCGAGACCGAGAGAGAAATGAGCTAGAGACCGGAGACGAGAGGTGAGAGCGACGAGAGAACAGAGAAGAGAGTGACGAGAGAGAACAGAGAAGAGAGACGAAGGGGGATATGACACCGTTTCTGATTTGGTGAAAAGGTGAAAAAAAATTTCTCAACGGCGACAACGGCGACGGTGAGAAGGGGAAGGTGATGAGTGTTGAAAGGTGAGAATGGCGAAGGTGAGGGTTGTTGTGCGCGAAAGGTTAGCGAAGGTGAGGGTCTCACTTTTCGAATTGAAGGTGTGACTTGTGAGGTTTAGTTGTTGCGGGAGAAAGGGTTCGTGTGTGCTTTTGGAGGGAATTGAAAGTGGAATAAAAAATTTACCAAGTGTTGTTAGGACTTGGCCATGCATACATTAGGCATCACTTTTGAAGGGCACCCAAAACTTAACAAATAGGTTACCCTCTAAAAGCGTTCCCTTAGATACGAAAAATGAACCCATAGATATTAACATACGGCTACGCTTTATAAGTGATTTCTATAATACCTACGGCTACACTTTTTAAATGATGCCACAATTGTGTATCTTTTTCTCTTGTGAAAAGGCAACATGGAGAAAAGCGTAGCCTATTCTATGAATAGGCTACGCTTTTCAAATGTAGCTTAAAAAGTGTGGCTGAATGGGTATTTTTCTTGTAGTGGATAAACAACCATTCCCGCAACGATTTTATCCGGTTTAGCAAGTGGTTATCCGGGAATTAATTCAATTTAATGCCTTCAATATGCTGTCACTCCTTCCAGAGTCTAAAAATTAGTTCTCAAACCTTAAACAGGAGTTGCAGAAGTTTACAAGCATGCCAAGAAAGCCAAACAGTAAAAAACATAGTTTAAGTGAGAAAACAGGACTTGTGTGTACGCACAAATCAGAAGGGCTTCCTAGCTTGTGCATATGCATGACCCTTGTGCGTACACACAACTTGAAAATTTCCTAGGCGTGCATACACATACCCCTCCTGCACACGCGCAAGTTTTTTTACTCGCTTTGTCCGGTGCGTGCACCCAACCATGTGCGTGCACACACATACCAGAATTTCTGAGTTTTCTGCAAACTCTCATATTTTATATTTTTATACCAAATTTTAAACTCTCATAACTTTCTCCACAAACTTTTGTTTTCCTTCATTCTTAAATAGTTTTAAAGGTCTTTTCATCAAATTTATTTTAAGAAAATTTTCATTCAATTCCGAACTCCAAGTGCCAAGTTATGGCCCGTCGAAGTTGGTTAAAAACTGGTTTTTACCAAATTTAACTTAACTGCTAGATTCACTAATTCTCAATTCAATTCAACTCAAAACCAATCCAAATCTATTCCTAGGCATCCTCAACACATAATTCTCAATTCCTCATCTCTCCTAACAATTTAAGACTGAATCAACTCAATTTCAACCCCATCAATCAATTCCAACATTTAATCCATCATTAGTTAAACACAATAATGCACACAACACCAATACATCCAATATCACAACCAACCAAACATCAATTATCTTACACCACTTACCAAATAGGGGATTCTTGACCCTATCACGGGCTCTGGCCCAATTTTGACATCAATCATCATCATAAACATTCATACCACTCAATCCACAATATTACAACCAATTAAATCATAAATACACACACATACCTCCATCCAACTAATCACAATAACAACCAATTTTAATCCATCCTATCTAGGGGCAATTAACCTAAGTTTTCACATAGTGTTACATGGTGCCTATCCAAAATTAAGACACGTACCTTTGTTAATGGCAATCTCAACCTCGGGAAAATTCTTCTTTAGCAATACCAACCTCCACCAAATCTTTGCCACTTCAATCTGTAATTCAACTCCGCACTAAAACAACGCCAAATCCAATTCCAAACACAATCTAATAACAATAATAACTAACATTCATACTAGGACTTGACTTAAAATCATGGATAATGAAGTGTTTGAGCTTCTTTACTATATCTCACGCAACCTTGGGCTGAAACTCCATCAAAAGTCAAGGTTGAACCTTCCCTAAATATTGAAAAATTGAAATTCTTCAATAACTCAACCTAAAAATGCAAATTGAAAGGAATAGAGAACTGGGAAAGAAATTCCAGGTTCTTTACCACAATACATAAATAGAATTGAAGAGGGATCCAAGACGAATGCGTGGCCACAAATAACTTGTCAATCAGAGCTCCAGAGCAAAAGTTATGGACAAATGAAGATGGTGATGAATAGTATTAGGGTTCCTCTCCTCCCCTTCTCCTTTTATCTGCCCCCTCTCTCTCAAATGGGGAATTTAGTGCTAAAATGGGTTAAGTGTGAGTTTATATATATGTGGACTTGGGCCCAACATGGGCCCATTTGTGAATTTGGTACGTTTGGCCCAATCTTGAGCCAAAACCTTTAAGATAAGTGCTTGGTTTCTTGTTCTAAATATTTTTCCTTATCATTTTCACATTTTCAATTTTTTCTCACTTGCAGTCTCGGACAGATTTAAACTGGTACAACCAATTTTAACGTCGCCATGCGTTTTTCTGTAATTAACTATATTTTTGCACTCAATATCATTTTTTAAATTAAATTCTCACCAAAAATTCTCCAAATTATAATTTTTTTAATTTTCTAATCCTTTTTACTTATAATTAATTCATTAATTAATTATTCAGCATTTATCGAGGTTTTACATGTAACGACCCAATTTTCAGTACGTCATGATCATATTGAAAATCAAGCGTCACTAACTTGCTTTCCCAAAAATTAACTAAATATTAATTATTAAGCCTGTAATCGTATTAGCACGAGATCATTTTTTCTTGGAAAACTTTTTCCTTTATACACAAAAATATTTGTACAAAGTGGCGGGGTTTGGAAAGTGGAAACTTAAACATTCACATATAGAATTACAGGAAACTAATGAATAAAGCAGCAAGTAAGATAAATATAATAATGTACATCACAAACATTATAAACAAGAGTCATACAGAAGTCAAGTCAGTGTACCAACTTATACCGCTTATTACTATATATGTATATACTGATATATAATGCTCTGGGCCCTGGCCCATAAAGGAAGCCCCTAATCTAGAACCCGAACTAACCTAGTCAGTCGTTACAACTCCTAATCTCTCAGTGGATCTATCCAAAAGTGAGAGACTAAATCAAAATCCTAAGCTAAACTGAAGGCGCCACCCAAAACATGCTACCAACTTTTACTGTCTCTGAATGATCATTGCAGCCAAAATACGAGATCTCTATCACCTTTATATCCTTCTCTGAGTCCTCGTATATATAGGGGTGATCTTAACTAGGGTTCTGATAAACCACTATTTTATGGTTTATCTTGTGCTCAATTGAGTGGTTTCTATCTACTCTTTACCCACTTATTCATACTATTTGCATGGTTTTACATTTGCCTTCCTAATTATGTGCGTTGATTGAAAACATGCTTCTTTGATCTTATATTTGCTTATTATTAATCCTCTCTTATTACCATTAGATGCCTTGATATGTGTGTTAAGTGTTTTTAGATATTATAAGGCAGGAATGGCTCAGAGGATGGAAAGGAAGCATGCAAAAGTGGAAGGAATGCAAGAAGTTGGAGAAATTGCTAAGCTGTCCAGCCTGACCTCTCTGCACTCAAATGACTATAACTTTAGCTACAGAGGTCCAAACGACGCGGTTTCAGTTGTGTTTGAAAGCTAATGTCCGGGGCTTCGATTTGATATATAATATGCTATAGTTCCCCTGAAGCTAGGCGACGCGACCGCGTGATCTATGCGGCCGCGTCGCAGTGACGGAAATCAGCGCAGTTGAATTCGAGACCAGCGAATTCTGGGCTGTTTTTGACCCAGTTCTCGGCCCAGAAAACACAGATTAGAGGCTATAAAGTGGAGGAATGCATCCATTCATAAGGAGGCTCTCACAATTCACAATTTTAGGAGTAGATGTAGTTTTTAGAGAGAGAGGTTCTCTCCTCTCTCTTAGGATTAGGATTTAGGATTTCTCTTAGTTTTAGGAGTAACTCTCAATCCCAGGTTCTTTATTTTATTTATTTTTCCATGCATGTCTATGTCAGATTTAAGTTCTTTTGTTAATGCAATTTGAGGTATTTCAGTTTAATATTGCTTTTCTTTATTTACATGATTACTGCTTCCCATCTGAAGACATTTTTATTCCAGTAGATTTACTTTTTCCCTTTTGGTTTTGGTTAAAAAATCAGTAACTCGGGAGTTATCCAACTTAATAGCATAATTGTTAATTGTTATCTTTGTTAATTGAACTGAGCTTCAATAATCCCAATCTTTTCTTAGGAATTAACTAGGATTTGAAGATCAAACTAATTAGTCACTTGACCTTCCTCTGCTTTAAGTAAGAGATAACTAAGTGAAATTAAGATTCAATTTTCATTATCATTGATAAGGATAACTTGGTCTGGACTTCCAATTTCTAATACCTTGCCAAGAGTTTATGTTTATTGTTATTATTTTATTATACTTTTCACTTAACTAACTTTTTACCTTGATCCAAAACCCCCCAATTTACAAACTCATAACCAATAATAAGAACATACCTCCCTGCAATTCCTTGAGAAGACGACCCGATGTTTAAATACTCGGTTATCAATTTTAAGGGGTTTGTTACTTGTGACAACCAAAACGTTTGTACGAAGGGATTTCTGTCGGTTTAGAGACTATATCTACAACGCAACTGTTTTTATGACATTCTTTACTGGCAAAAATCCCAACGTCAAAATGGCGTCGTTGCCGGGGAATTGCAAACGTGTGCCTTATTATTGGTTATTGTAAATATTTTTACTTTTTGCTTGTTTATTTGTTTTTATTTTTTTGTTTTTATTTTTGCTTTTTTCATAAATTAAGAGGTTATTGGTTTTTATTTAATTATTAAAAATTTTTTTTCAAAAAAAAAAAAAATTTGGTGTTCATCTTGATCTTCAAGTTGTTCTTCACGTTCATCTTGACCTTCAAGCTGTTCTTAGTTATTTTCTTCGTTTTGATCTAAAAATTTGAAATTTGGTGTCATTTTATTATTTTTCTCTTTCCTCATTAAATTCAAAAATATTTTTAATTAATTTTTTTCGAAAAAAAAAATTTTCAGATTTTTATTTTTAAAATTTTTATCTTATCTTATTTCAAAAAAAATCAAATTTCAAAATTCAAATTTAAAAACTTTTAAAATTTAAATTTAAACATTTTCAAATTTCAAATTTCAAATTTCAAATTTCAAATTTCAAAAATTTAATTTTCAAATTTCAAAATTTAATTTTCAAATTGAAAATTTAAATAACCTTTTAATTTAAATTTAAATTTATTTTTATTTTTAATTTTTATTTGCTACTATGAACTCTCACCCCTTTGGCTATGAGTCTGGTTACAATAATGTTGCAGGAAGAAGAAATTACAATGAGAACATACATCAAAGTTGGAACAAGCAAAGATGGGAGGAGCCACAAGGATTTGATCAACCCTCATGGCAACAACCACCTCCAGTGAACTATCACCAACCACCACCATATGCCTATGAACCCTTTCCTCAACATGACTTTGGAGCACCATACTCACAAGCCTCTTTCCACCATTCACCTCCATATGACCCTAACCCATATCCAGCATACCAACCACCTTATGAGCCAAATGAACCCTCCTATCCACTCCCAACCTCCATGGAGAAAGCACTTGCCGATCTAAACTCTACTATACAAGCTCTCTTCACCCAAATCAGACCACCAAATACCTTCAACAATCAACCCTCAAGCTCTAGTGCACTTCCTTGTCAACCACAGAATAATCTCTCCATCCCATCACCACCATCCATGGAAGAGCACCCACATCCATCAATCCAAGAGCAAGATGATCCTAATTATGCTATTGATATGGAACAGGAAAGAAGGAATCATCTTCGCGAATCCATACTTCATAAAGAGCTAGAGGAGGCCCTACGGGTAAGGGTAGGAGAGACCCTTGAAGATGAAAGAATAGTTGAAAGGAGTTGTCATAGAAAGAAAAACATCGAGGATGAGTATGATTTTATACTTAAACAACTGGACAAAGCAGCAATTATTAAAAAGGAAGAAGTGGTTGCAGACTTAAGAGATGCTGTACCTCCATTGGAAAGTCCAGTCACAGAGCCTCCTTCCACGGTGTTTGATGTTGATGTTGAGAAGAGCGTACAACCTCCAAGGCAGATCATGGTTGAAGATTTTGTAGAGGTTGATCAAGTGGTAGAAGATGTCAAAGAAGAGCACAAGGGAGTGGAACTTGCAATTTCATTAGAAATACCTCCCCCTAAGTTACCATCATCCTTCACAACATTCAAGTGGGTAAAATTCATATCCCTTAGCTTTCTAATTCCACTTGAATATGGGCTACTGGAGACGGATGGTCAACTTAGAGCTCTTTGTGGCATTAAGAGTAAGAGGAAGATGGCCAGTGGTAAGAATTGTCCTGCAAGGTTCATTATGGTTGGAAGTTTTAAGTTTAAACGCAAAGGTTGGTGTAGAGCTCAATTGAATAGGTTTAGGAAGCTGTTTGGTAGCTGCAGTGAGAATTCAAATTACTTATCACCCGGCTGGAAAAATACAGATCCCAACAAAAATGGGTGTAAAAGCAAGGTTTGGGATCCTGGAATCTGTTCTGACATCCAACACCCCGGGAGCCTAAGAATCTTTTTGAAGCTGCTCAAGGGTTTTACATGCCTAGTTTGGGACCCCGGAGGTTACTGGAATCACAAACACTGGTGGAGATTCCTGGATGAGTTCAAGCATAAGCCACCATAACAGGAAGCTCATCAAATGTCCAACTTAAGGACTCTAACTAAAAGTGCTAGGTGGGAGACAACCCACCATAGTTTGATCGTCCTTTTTCATTTTTATCTAGTTTTATTTGTTTTTGAATTTTATTTTATTTTGTTATATTGAACCTGGAGTTTTGCATCACATTCATATTAACACTGCATTCTGCATTTTTCATATTACAAAAAAAAGGGCGAGCACGCGACGCGACCGCATCAGCGACGCGTCCGCGTCGCAATGAGATGAGAGAATAATAAACTGAACAGAGAGTTACGCAAGAGCAGGGCTAGAGGCGCGCCATTAGCACAAATTGACTCCATGCGACCGCGTCGATGACGCGTCTGCGTCATTTGAAAAAATTAGCCTCCCATGCGACCGCGTCACCCACGCGGCCGCGTGACCTGAAATCGGCGTAAAAAGGGTGTATGGCCGAAAGTTGTGCTGGAGTTGGGCTGGACTCGTGCTGGAAGCCCAAGCCTCCCACGCGAACGCGTGCCCCACGCGTCTGCGTCATATTGAAGATAAGGCCATCCACGCGATCGCATCACCCATGCGATCGTGTCACCCAGAATTTTGGCAAAAAGAGTTTCGAACAGAGAGTTGCGCTGGTTCGAGGCTGCACTCGCGCCAATCACACAAAACAGACCCACGCGTCTGCGTCACCTGACATTCTTACGCGCCATGCGACCGCGTCACTCACGCGTCCGCGTTACAAGCGGCGCACAGATTATCCAGATCAGCCAAATTTTCTTATCCTTTCTTCTCTATTCCTTATTTTTCTTATCTTTTCTTATTTCTTTCTTCTTCCTTTCTTATTTTCCTTCACCTCCATTCTATTTTATTTGCATATTTCATTCATAGCATCTTAATTTTGTGCATATTTTATTTTCTTTTCTAAAATTAATTATTTTTCTCTTGGTGTTAAAATTTTCTTATTTCACTATTGCAATTTTCTCTTGAATCATTTTGGGTGCTTCATTACTTATTTTATTCCGATTGGGTAATATTATTTAAATCAATGCTAATTTTTATATTACTGATATTCCTTTTGCATTGACATGAACTTACATTGTCTTCCATTACCCACTCTCTTCCCTATGTTGCAAATTTTTGCACTCTTGATCTGCCATATGCTTCTATTGTTTTCTCATTTGCATGTTGTAGCTACCATGTAATTGAGACCCTCAATTTTGGCATTAACCAACCCATGTTTTATTTGTTTTCTATCTTTGCTTTGGGTTACTTTCCTTCCCTTTTTCTTTCAGGATGGCCACCAGGAAGAGAACCGGAAGACGTTTGGATGGGAGAGAGACACACAAGTCCATCTGCACAATCCTTAGAGAAAAGCAACAGTTGAAACAACCCGTCCACCTGCACATCTCAGCATGCACCGAGGACGGTGCAATCTTTAAGTGTGGGGAGGTCGATACCGATCTCTGTGGGTTAGTACATTCCTGTCTCAACACTAAAATTTTTATTTTATTTGTTTGTTAATTGTTGCATTTGCATGTTTGTTTGATTTTTGTGCATATTTTACTACTTGGTCAAAGTAATAAATTTCTTTTGAGACCCTATTTTTTTTTTTGAAAAATTTCACTAATTTAATTTGAAAATTTTATGTTAAAACTTGTTTGAAGTTGTATTTGGAACATGGTTTTTGAGCTAAAGAACACACAACTTGTGAGATTTGAGCTTATTTATGTGGTTACATTATTTAACCATAAATATTTTATTCCTGTGTGTTTCCTTCTCTATGATTGTAATCTATTGTTTGTTCCATTCTATATGTCCAATATTTAGTGTATTTACATGCTTGCATATGATTGAGGCCATTGTTTGATCTTAGCTCACTTATCCCAAAATTAGTCCACCTTTTACATCACCCTTGTTAGCCCCCTTGAGCTTTTAAATCCCTTCTATTTTATAACCACATTACTAGCCTTAAGCAGAAAAATAAAATAAGAATCCCAAGTTGAATCCTTGGTTAGCTTAAGATAGATAGATATTGTGTAAAATTTAAGTGTGGGAAATTTTATGGGAACATGGGATGATATGAAAAAGTAGGAAATTAAATGAACAAGTTATTTGAAAATTTGGGAAGCATGCTCATGTGAAATCAAAATAATTAAATTACCATGTGCATTGAAGAAAAATATATTAAGTAATTAAATAAGGGGATACAAAAAAAACTAAAAAAATAAAAAAAAAAAAGAAAGAAAAGAAGAAGAAAAGAAAGATGAATATATATATATTACCCCAAATGCAAAATAAAAAGAATCAATGCACATGGGACAAAATTAAAAAATAAGTTTGATACATGAGCATGTAATACAAAAGTGGAAAAAATTTGGGTAGTTAGGTAAAGTATTTTAAAATTGTATAAAGTATGTATATATTAGGAGAGATCTTAGACTACTCAAGGATTCACTTCACTAGCTCACTTAGCCTTATATATATATACCCTCACCCTTACCTTAGCCCCATTACAACCTTGAAAAGACCTCATGATGTTTGCATTGGTATACTAATTATTTGTTGATTGATTAGATGAAGAACAAAGTTTAGAAAGCATGACTAGAGAAGAGTAGAGTGAATAACCCTATACACTTGAGAGATTAGAGTGATACACACTACCAGTGAGGGTTCAATGCTTGATTCAATGTTCCCTGCTTTCATGAGCTATCTTCTTACAAGTTTACTTGCTTTTTACTGTATGGTTTGAATTAGTGAAATCTGATTTATGTCTATTCTTGGAGAATTTGATTTACTTTTAACCAAGTAGGTAGAAGCATTTCACATTTAGTTGCATTCATATAGATAGGTTGCATTTCATACATTCTACCATTCTTCTTCATCTTTATAGTTTCTCTTGAGCTTAGCATGAGGACATGCTAGTGTTTAAGTGTGGGGAGGTTGATAAACCACTATTTTATGGTTTATCTTGTGCTCAATTGAGTGGTTTCTATCTACTCTTTACCCACTTATTCATACTATTTGCATGGTTTTACATTTGCCTTCCTAATTATGTGCGTTGATTGAAAACATGCTTCTTTGATCTTATATTTGCTTATTATTAATCCTCTCTTATTACCATTAGATGCCTTGATATGTGTGTTAAGTGTTTTCAGATATTATAAGGCAGGAATGGCTCAGAGGATGGAAAGGAAGCATGCAAAAGTGGAAGGAATGCAAGAAGTTGGAGAAATTGCTAAGTTGTCCAGCCTGACCTCTCTGCACTCAAATGACTATAACTTTAGCTACAGAGGTCCAAACGACGCGGTTTCAGTTGCGTTAGAAAGCTAACATCTGGGGCTTCGATTTGATATATAATATGCTATAGTTCCCCTGAAGCTAGGTGACGCGATCGCGTGATCTATGCGGCCGCATCGCAGTGACAGAAATCAGCGCAGTTGAATTCGAGACCAGCGAATTCTGGGCTGTTTTTGACCCAGTTCTCAGCGTAGAAAACACAGATTAGAGGCTATAAAGTGGAGGAATGCATCCATTCATAAGGAGGCTCTCACAATTCACAATTTTAGGAGTAGATGTAGTTTTTAGAGAGAGAGGTTCTCTCCTCTCTCTTAGGATTAGGATTTAGGATTTCTCTTAGTTTTAGGAGTGACTCTCAATTCCAGGTTCTTTATTTTATTTATTTTTCCATGCATGTCTATGTCAGATTTAAGTTCTTTTGTTAATGCAATTTGAGGTATTTCAATTTAATATTGCTTTCCTTTATTTACATGATTACTGCTTCCCATCTGAAGACATTTTTATTCCAGTAGATTTACTTTTTTCCTTTTGGTTTTGGTTAAGAAATCAGTAACTCAGGAGTTATCCAACTTAATAACATAATTGTTAATTGTTATCTTTGCTAATTGAACTGAGCTTCAATAATCCCAATCTTTTCTTAGGAATTAACTAGGATTTGAAGATCAAACTAATTAGTCACTTGACCTTCCTCTGCTTTAAGTAAGAGATAACTAAGTGAAATTAAGATTCAATTTTCATTATCATTGATAAGGATAACTTGGTCTGGACTTCCAATTTCTAATACCTTGCCAAGAGTTTATGTTTATTGTTATTATTTTATTGTACTTGTCACTTAACTAACTTTTTACCTTCATCCAAAACCCCCAATTTACAAACTCATAACCAATAATAAGAACATACCTCCCTGCAATTCCTTGAGAAGACGACCTGAGGTTTAAATACTCGGTTATCAATTTTAAGGGGTTTGTTACTTGTGACAACCAAAACGTTTGTATGAAGAGATTTCTGTCGGTTTAGAGACTATATGTACAACGCGACTGTTTTTATGACATTCTTTACTGGCAAAAATCCCAACGTCAGGTTCCTATTTCCATTTGAAAGGGAGGAAGGAAGGGGTAAGAATTGGGGAGTTCTTAGTAGGGTCGGGGTAGTTAGGTAAGTCCGTTTTGATACTACACCCAGTCAGTAGCAACAACTAAAATACGCAACAAACATAATAACTAGAGAACATAAAGAGAAACAAGCACAAAGCATACACAATAATAGAAAACAAAATTCATAGAAATTATGAGAAAACAATTATGATGCATGTCTATCCCTAGTGCAGGTAATGAGCTCATCTGTCGATTTCGACCCGCTCCCGACTTAACTCAGCAACCTTTGTCTAAGTTTGGCTTCCAGTGCCATAACCTCTGTAAGCAACCTCTATCTTATAGGTGCGACTCTCTTGAGCCGATGTATGCAAACATAACCTCTGTAAGCATCTTTGGTCTTAATGGTTAGGCTCTCTCTAGACAATGCATGTATTGATAACCCCTGTAAGCAACATCTGTCTTACATGTGGACAATCCCCTAGATTGGCCGATGTATCTCTAGAAACCAAATCTCAGTGGACTCACCACCATATCTCTGCTTGTTTTTAGCAGGTAAAAATCATCTCAGCTCGTTCTTAGTGCCAAACAATATCTCTGCTTATCGCCTTTTCTTTTCATTCTTTCTTTCTTTTCTTTCTTCTTCTTTTTTTTCTTATCATTCCACAATATACATTATCTTCACATTATTCTCTCTTTTTTCACTAAGTATCTTATGGAAAAGAATTATAACGTTCTTTAATTAAGTCTGCGTTCTCTAAAACTTTTAATATCACTCTGTTTGCTCTTCTTTGACTTATAATATTATTAATAATATCTTTATTAATTAATATTCTTAATAAAATAATAACAATAATATAAATAAGATAATTTATATGGCAACCAAATAATATTTATATCTTTCTTAAAAACTTAGCTTCGTAACGCTTTTATACTTAAGCTCTTATTATCTACGTTTTAAACTTCCAACCTTTAAATATTTTATTTTTAACTCAACATTTTTATAAAATTATATTTGAAACCTCACTTATCTCAATAGTTATAAAAGTAACCCTAATCTTTTACAAAATACCCATTTTTACCCTGTACTTTATTTATCACCCAAAATACCCGAAAACTTATATAATTACAAATTTCACCTTGATTTTTATATACAAATACAATGTTAACCTTCAAGAATAAAATTTAATTACTAATCTTTGTCTTATACCAAAATCGAAACCATTAACCTTTTTTTTCAAAATATTACTTGTATTTTAATCCGTTTTCGAGTTTTTCGGTTACCGATTCTTCGAAATTTTTAATTTCATCTCTCGGCCATCAAACCTCACCAATTTTTACTTGATCCTCAACGATATTCCAACCCGAAAAATTCCCAAAACAGTTTGGTCCCTGCTGGTTTCATCATAGCCAAATGATGAACTTCACAAATACATCAATATATTACAAAAATTCAACATAAACTCAATCAAACTCAATTACAACATCAAATCCCTTATTTAATACATATTTAATCATTGAAAATTTACCAAAACCCTATCTCTGTATGAAATCAAAATACTCAAAGCTCTAGAGAACTTTTTGACCGAGCTGTCGAAGAAGGAAACGTCAGAAATCGTCTGTGCCTCCTAGAACTTCAATTGGCCGAACTCAAGGGGAAGAAGAGCTACGTCACTGTCAACTTCTACGGAACAAAAATGACACCATCATGTAGAGGAGGAGGATACAAACACTTTTATCGGATTAGATTTTTATTGGAGTCACGGATCGCAAGAAATTGGAGTCAGAAGATTTTGTGGGGTTACGGTTTCTCTCAAGCAAGTTTGGTCTCTCCCTTCCTTACTCTCAGTTCGTTTCTTTCTTTTCTTTTCATGTTCGGTGATAAATGAAGAGAAGTGAAGATGAATAATAATGATTCTTGATTAATTAGCATTGGTTTATTAAATGAAAGGGCATGTGTCATAATTATATGTATGTATATAAGCCACACTACTTATTTCTTTTCTTATGGCTTCAGTTCTTTCTTTCTTTGTTTCCAAATGGTTCCATGAATGAAATGAATAAAGGAATAAATGAAGTGAAGGTGATGATTATCATTAATAAATATGGCAAGGTGTCAAGTATTAAGATTGCTGAGTCAGCGATTCAAGTTACAAATATCTTAAACGGATACTTATAAAAGCTGGATATATTGAAATACAAGTAATAAAATATAAGGATAATATATATATATATATATATATATATATATATATATATATATATATATATATATATATAAGTTACTAATATAAATGACATTAGTAACTTAGGAATTAAAAGATATTTGATGAAGCATTAGCAACTCTAAACTCATCAAGAAATACCGATAATTACTTATATCGGCAAAAGTCGAACTTGATAATAATAATATTATTATCTAAGCTCATTGTAATTAGAGCAAGTAAAATATATAAATAACATGATAATAAAATTATATTACCATTTATTTTACTTTGGGGTTCGAAGTCGACTCGTCAGAGTAAAACTAATCTCTTTAAAATATTATTTTGAAAAAACTCGCGTTAGTGCAAAAATTAGAGTTGTTACATTACATCCTACCCACCTGCTTAATAAAAATTTTGCCCTGAAAGTTTCGATCACTACAAGAAGAAAGGGGCAAGAGCAGCTCTTCTTTACTCCCACTTCCCATTCTTCAATTATCCATCAACCTTTAAAATAGTCTTATATACCAAAACTCCTCTTTCTCCTTATAGCAATCCTAAAGCCATCAGAATCACTACGCTTCTGCTGTGCAACTCTGATAGTTTGTCATTAAGAACTTAATCATCCTCCCACACCAATCAAATATCTTTCTGAATCTCTTTATCTCTCTAACTAAATTTCATTGACCTTTACACAGCTGTATGAGTTCTAACTCCTTGGTTGTCTCCACTACCAGTTCTATTTTTGCCTCTATTTTCATTTCCAACATGTTGTCCTAACTTATCAGTAGTAGCTTGCATAGCAGCAGCCATATTATCCAGAACGGCCATAAAAGTCAACCGAATAATCTCGCTAACGTCCACAGACACCATTTGGGTCTTGTCTATACTGAATAATTGATATTAAGGTGATCAGCCTCTATATCTCAAGTCTAGCACTTCGAATCCCCAAAGGTATGTTCATGAACATTTATGCTATATTTGTCAAGCAGACATCCTAAATAACATATAAACACAACTCAGAGTATTCTCAGAAATATAGTTAGTCCGTCCCTCAGTCTCTACAAGAACGAACTGCTCTGATACCATAATATAACACCCTACCACAAAAAGCCTTACGCTATAGTTGTAAATCAAACGTGGTGAGGCATTACGACCTCTAAAACTCAAAAGTACACACGTATATTTGAAAGATAATAATATAGCTAGGAGCCTGTAAAAAAGATGACAAAACAAATAATCACATTGCACTCGAACATCGACGATAAATAGAAACAAAAAAAAAAAAAATATATATATATATATATAAGAGTTCGAAGGAAATACATAGCAATACTAGTCTTGATCTGCGAAGACAAGGTCTGTGATGCGTGAGCATCTATCCTATCTTTTCCTAGTGAATTTGTATTCAAATTGTTGAGTTTAATCAAGAATTAATCATCTTCTAGCCACTATGAATGCTACTTTGAGTTGTGTGCAATTTTATTTATTTCAGGTAGCATTCGGATGGATTTGACAGAGTTTTGTAGCAGAAAAGGGAGAAAGTGAATGATGCTGTCAACCCTGACCTTCTTGTACTCCAACAAAAATAACTTGAGCTACAGATATCCAATCACCGTGGTTCCAACGGCATTAGAGAGCTAACTTCCAGATCTTTCTAACGATATATAATAGTCTATACCTTTCATATGGAATAACTGCTTTGGTGGCGCAAAACTTGGAAAATTCCAAGTTTGGCGCCATGATCATCACAACGCCTTCCTTGCTTGCTGTCTTGGTGGCGCCAAACTTGAGAAATCCCAAGTTTGGCACCATGATCATCACAACACCTTCCTTGCTTGCTGCCTTGGTGGTGCCAAGCTTGAGAAACTCCAAGTTTGGTGCCAGTTCGATGAATCAAAGTGGTCCCAGCGCGTGATCAAGGCTAACACGAAGATCCTCATTGATTTTTATTAAACTTTTATTTTATTTATAAATAGGAAAAGATATTATTTAGTTTTAGGAAATATAATTTACATTAATTAGGATTAGATATAAAAGGGAAAAGAATCAGCCCTTCGGGCTCATCATCTCCTCTCTTCGACCTCATTCTGCAATTTACAGTTTTACAGAATCCTAGTTTTCTCTCTGAACCATGAGCAACTAAACCTCCACTGTTAAGGTTAAGAGCTCTCTCTATTGAATAGATTGATACTATTACTTTTCTATTTTAAATCATGTATTGATTTCAATTTCAAGAATTATTTTCGTTCTTTATCTTATGAATTTGGGTGGAATAGAAGTATAACCCTTGTTCTAATTGAGTTCTTGTATAACTTGAAAAAGCTCTTTACTTGAACAACAGCTTGAAAATAATTTCTCCTAAATTTCTAATTATCTGGACTTAACGGGATAGTGACATATAATCCTCTTATATTTGGGTAATTAGGGTTTCTGTGGCATATAAACTAGAATTGAACTTCACCCTCTAATTGGAATTAAGTGACCAAGGAACTGGCGGTTGATGAAGGTTAGAGGAGACAAAAAAGGTCTAAGAAATTATTGTTTAGTCACATATAGTTTGCCATGAATTGAATCTTGCATGATTAAAATAGTTAATAAGAAAAGTCAATCCGGAAGATAGATATCTTTGAAACCTTAAATGTTTTCTCCATATATATTTCACCTCAATTTACTGCTTGTTTTCTGATTCTCTAAATTACTGTTGGATGCAATTGAACTCTCAACACCCTTTTTTGTTTGCTTAGCTGAGTAAATCACTCAATCATTGTTGCTTAGTCCATCAATCCTCATGAGATTGACCCTTATTCACTTGAGGTACTACTTGGTACGACCCGGTGCACTTGCTGGTTAGTTTGTGGACTTTAAATTCCACACCTAGTTTTTGGCGCTGTTGCCGAGGATTGAATGTGATTGACAACTACTGGTTGTTTGATATCTTAGATAAGGCGTTTTTGCTTTAATTTCATTCAACTTATTTTTTTAAATTTTAAAAAAAATTATTTTGATTTATTTTATTTAAATTTTTTCTCTTAATTTCTGAAATTAAGTTTGGTGTCCCCTTAGTTGTTTTATTCTTCCTAGTTATTTTATTTATTGAGTTTAAATTTTATACTCCTTTTTGCTTATTAGTTATTTCATTTTCTTAATTATTCAGATTATTTTCTTCATTTTATTTTTCTTTTATTTTTGTTTTCTTTTATATTTTATTTTATTTTCCTTTATGTTCTTTTTTCTATGCTTGCCTATTTACCACATGGTGAGTTTAATTCTGTTTGGTGCTTTGTGCTAAAGAAAAATAATGGAGAGAGATCACATGGGTTATTACTCACACCCAAGGAGTGATTCTTATTATTGTGGATGGAGGAACTACCTGAATTTTGGTTGGCAAAGTCAAAACCAAAGAAACTTCAGTGCTCCATGTTCCAACTATCAAGAACCACCATCTCCATATTCATACCAAGAACCACTGATGCACGGAAACTTGTCTCTCAACAAATTCCCTTCGGCAAGTATACCGAATTGTCGTCAAGTAAAAACTCACAATAGAGTGAGGTCGAATCCCATAGGGATTAACGGATTAACCAATCAATGGTTAATTGATTATCCTAGTTAGACGAATCAGATTGGAGTGATAAGCAACAAGGAAATGTAAATTGCATGAATGTAAAGGAAAAACTATAAAGTACAGAAAAGTAAAATGGCAAGAAAAGTAAATGTAAGAACTAAAAATAAAATGAACATTGGGATCAAGAGATATCGCAATCCTCCGGATCAAGTTTACTCTCATCTCTTCCTCAATCAATGCATTCATTGATCTCCTTGGCAATCTTAAGTGATTGGATCCCAATTCCTTAGCAACCCAATCTCTCTAAGCTTGAACAATTTTCCAATTCCTTAATTTAATTGCTCATGGGAAGAGATGAAGTTTGGTCACTGATTATACCACATGTATTTCCAAATCAAAGTGTTGGTAGGATTATATGTCACTATATCCATCCAAACCCCAATTTGGTCTAACATGAGAAAGCAATTCTAGCATGATCTCCTCATCTCTTTTCCAAGGCTCAAAGGAGATCCAATTATGGAGAGTTTCTTTTCCAAGACAACTAACCAATTGATTTAAGATCGAAATCTTTCTAGTAAATCAAGAGAAAAGAAAGAAGAAGAAGAATGAAAACTATAATTGATCCATCAGATTATAACAGAGCTCTCTAACCCAATGAAAAGAGTTAGTTGTTCATTGCTCTACCAAAACAGAAAAGAAAGAAAGTACAGAAAAATAAAGATGAAGATTAAAACTGAAATTGAAACTTCAAAGTTCATAAATGAAAAGTACAAACTAGAATTAAACTCCTACTAAGAAAAGAAAAAGAAGGAAAAGTGTGTGAGGGGAGGGAGTCCGAAGACCCCTCTTCTCTGGTGTGTCCAGCCCCCAAAATACCGTCCTCCCTCCAATCCCCTTATTCCTTGAATGTTAAAACTAAGGCCTTTATATAGGCTCTCCTAAATTACAAAATGAAATGAAACTAAAAGTAAATTACAACTAAATGAAAATTCCTATTCTAGATGCTTCTTGTGACCTTGATTGGTTGACACTTGTGGGCTTGCTTCCTTGTGGTTAGGTGGTCCTTGAAAGAGAAATGAATCAAGTTGAGGTCCAGGTGCTAATCGTTAGTGCTACCGTTAGCCACACTAACACTACAAGTGTGGCGTTAGTGCTGAAGTTAGTGTGGCTAACGTCACACTTGCTACCAGTTGTTATTTTTGGGGCTTAAAAGATGCCTCTTGTTTGTACTCCAATTTCATACCCACTATAAACTATTATATATCGTTGGAAAGCTCTGAATGTCAGCTTCCTAATGCAACTAGAATCACCTCAATTGGACCTCTGTAACTCAAGTTATGCTCCTTTGAAGGGGATAGGGTCGCTGGCGTAGTCGCTGGCATTATTGGCAAAAGTGAGTGCCAATAACGTCAGCGTTCAGGGGATTAATATTGCCAGGTTCTGGAGCTCAAACTTAATGTCCACCCCATACTATTATATATTTTTGAAAAGCCCTGGATGTCTAATTTCCAATGCTATTGGAAGCGCATCATTTGGAGCTCTACAGCTCGAGTTACACTACTTGGAAGGTGAAGAGGTCAGCTGGCCTTACTACAGGTTGATACCATATTCATCTTTTCACTTTTGGGGTAGGTTTTTTCCCTTAAATTTAGTGTCCATCATATAGTACCATATATTCTTAGAAAGCTCTGGATTCCTACTTTTCAATGCCACTCGAATCACCTCATTTGGAGCTTTGTGGCTCAAGTTATCCTTGTTTGAAGAAGGCATGGTCAGGCTGTCGGGTGAGATTTTGCCCACATTAGTGTCCACGTTAGTGGCACTAACATGGCCACTAACGTAGCCTCTTAGCCCTTTGCTAGCATTATTGGCACTCACTTTACCAATAACGCTGCTCCTTGTCCCTCTTTCCCACGTTAATGATCCACGTTAGTGGCATTAACGTGGCCATTAACGTGGGTCTTCCTTTTCTTTGCTAAAGTTTGTGGCGTCAACGTTGCCACTAACTTTTCATTCTCCCCTTCTTCAAAGTTAATGCCATTAACGTTCCCACTAACGTTGGGACTTCTCCTCTCTTCCACGTTAGTGCCCACGTTAGTGGTTCTAACGGGAAAACTAACGTGGGCTGAGATTACCTTCGAAGACGTTAGTGGTGTTAACTTTACCACTAACGTTGCAAACTTTCCTTCCTTCCACGTTAATGGCCACGTTAGTGGCACTAACGTAGCCACTAATGTGGCTCTTCTCTGCTTCTTGTTACCTAAAATCAATCAAACAAAGTGCATCAAAGTCTTGCTCTTAATCATGAGATCATGCATCATTCATTTTATCATTCAATTCATGCATAATTCTCATTAAATCATTCAAAATTCACAATGTTTGCTTGAATCATGGTATGAATGCATTTTCAACTAAATACTTGCTTATTTCTTAAGAAAATGCATGAAACAAACCTAAAGCATAAAAAACGGCTAGTAAAACTAGCCAAGATGCCTTGGCATCACAACACCAAACTTAAATCTTGCTTGTCCCCAAGCAAGAAAATAACTATGCACAAAGAATTCTCTTAATTGGAATGTATTGAAGAATTGCTTATGATGCCTTAGTGGGTGAAGTGAATAAGTGACAGTGGGGTGAACTCTAATTTGTATGCTTATGCAAGGATTCCAGTGCTCATTAGTCCTTGATGAGTATGTTGGAGGAAAAATAAATCTCTCCCAAAACACACAAATCTAACCGGCAAGTGTACCGGGTCGTCCATTCCTTCTTGCTTCAACCTTTCTCCAAGCTTTCTTCTCCTATCATTAATCAACCAAACTCATCAAAGCTATGCTCAAAATCATGAGATATTCATTCTTTCATAATATGCAACAAATATAGCATAAAACCTCATGAAATGGCATGAATTCATATATGGTTGGTTCAATCAAGGGAAACATGAAAATCTACTCAATTAGCTTGCTTGTAGCTCAAGAAAGTGCATAATTCTAATGAAAACAAAAGAAAAAGACTAGCTAAAATAGGCTAGGATGACTTGTCATCAGTCCTTACACTTTGGAAGTCTTATATCTTAGGACTTTCATTCAAATGATATTATGAAAGTCTCTTTATAGATTGTCACCTTGAAGCAGCACTTATTTTCTAGCATTTTTTTTTCTTTTTGGATTTTGGCCTCGACTCTAAATGTCATGTCTCAAAGCATCTCTTTAGATAAGCTTTCAATCAATACTCCCAAACCAGTTGGTCTAAGGTATTAGTTGTTGAAGCACCCCTTAGGATTTACTTGCTCAAGCCTCTCTCTTTGATACAAATCCACCACAAGCATTTAACTAGGACAATAACTCTTTGAGTTCTTGTTTCTTTCTTTTTCTTCCTAGTAATTGATGCTCAGAGCTTTGGGCTTGTTCTTTGTTTTTCTTTTTCTTTTGTTTTCTTTTGTTACTGCTTCTTGGATCAATAGATGTTTGAGAAATTCTATAATACTTCTCTAAACTTCATTTCCTGTCTATGAGCTCCCATGCAAGTTTTCACAAACATGTAACCTCAATACACAATCATACAATCAGAACCTCCACTCCTCTTAATCTTTTGCTTGTTCCAAGATTTATAAAATTCTTCAACATTTTCCTTTCAAAAGAATGATTTCTTTGTTACATTCTTAGAGATATTGGGTGCAAGTAAAGTTCAAGATGATAATCATGATATCAGAGCAACATGTTACAAATCAAATATCAACTATGCTTATTTTACAAGGAGTAATCACACATGCATATAAAGAAAATAGAAGACAATCATGCAATTAAAGTGTTGGAAATAAGTAAGAGAAAAAAGGAACTTTACCACCTTGTAGTTCATCTTCATTGTTGTTGTTCTTTTCCTCCTATTCTTCCCCTTCCCATACCAAACTTAGAATGATTGCTTATCCTCAAGCAACAAGTAAAATAGTGGTGATGGGGTTTATGATGGATCATGAATGTCTTAGAATAAAGTGTGAGTATGCATGTATTTTAGCTAGCAAGATTAAGGATCACAATAAAGGCACAAGAACTAAAAACAGAAACATTGTGATGGCATTAATAAGTGGTGTTGGCATGGTACTTTCGATGAAAGTTAAGTGGCAACACCAAACTTAGTGTGACACTGTTATTTTAGAATGATGCAAATACCTAGTGAAGATTGAAAATCATTTTGTTGCATGGCAACACCAAACTTAGAATGCAATCATATGTCAAATTATTGAAAGTAAACTAAGGAAAGAAAATGTTACCTACGGTTGGGTTGCCTCCCAACAAGTGCTCTTTTAATGTCATTAGCTTGACATGTTGTTCATGAATTTCTTCCTCTTCTTCCAGTTTGTTAAGAGGAATGACCTCAAGAGGAAAGAGGACCTAGTTAATGCCCCTTGTTTTGAGTGCCTCTCCCCAGCAAGCTTTCTTTTGTTGTTAGCTTGAGTAAACTTGCTTGTTGGGGTAGGGGTGAGATGGCTTTTGGTTGACCTTTTCTTCTTCATGGATATTGTCCTTCTTTTCTTGGTCACCATCCTCTTTTTAGTGCTCATGTTGATTGCCTTCACCACCTTGATTTCAGTACTTGGGTGTTGTATGATGGTTGGAGCATCCTCTTCTTCAAGAGCTTCTTGAATTGGTGGTTCAATGAACTCATCCTTTATGCAACTCTCTATTTTATTGGAGTAGTGTGGACTCCCTTGATTGACTTCCTCCCTTTCTTCTGCATGATGTTGCATTGAGCCTTTTGGGAGTGAGTTTGCATGTTCCTTTATCACCCTTAGTAGTCTCTGTGGGTATGGATGTTTGGGCTTATATACTCTCACAACCTCCTCCTTCTTCATATGAATCTCACTTGGTATGGCTGCCTCTTTTTCTTGTTCTTCTGATTCCTCCCTTGTTCTTGACCTTTGAATGAACTCCTCTATTTTTGGAGAGTGAAGTGATCTCTCTTTGTGATCTCAGCTCTTCAATGAATTGTTCTTCAGAATAGAGTTGTGCATTTTGTCTCAATTTTTCTTCATGGTCTCTTTTTGGTATTTTCTCCTCTTCGTTTGTCTTTATCATTTCTTCAAGGAGGAGTTCTATCCTAGCGAGTCTCTCTTCTTCTCTACTTTTTTTGAGTTCTTCAATGATGAGTTCCATCCTAGCAAGTCCATCTAAAGGAGGTTGGGTATGTTGTAATGGTTGGTCGGGGTTGGCTTGTGAATGGAATTTGTTGTTTTGTGGTTGTGTGTTCTGAAAGTGGTATAATTCTTGTGGGCAGTGGATTGAGTTTTGTGGATGGTGAAATAAATTGTATGGATTTGGGACAGAATTTTGTGCTAAGGTATACTCAAGTGATGAAGAATTTAGGCATGTAAAACTTAGAAGTGAGGTTAGATAATTGAGAGGTGATGGCTCTTGATGAATAGGGTATGAATGAGTGAAATCTCTTTGATTTTGATCTTCCCAGCCACAACTTGAGTAGTGATCAAATTTGCCAAAATATGGACAATTTTGTGGCTCTGGAAAGTACCCCATTTCATGTTCTTGATACTCCCACCCACCATGAGCATAGTAGTGTGAATCATTCTGTGGTGGTAGAGAGTTTCCCATGAAATTTGATTGACTAAAACATGATGGATGCTCCTTTCTTTCCTGCAAAAATCTCTGTCTCAAACAATAATCACCAAAAGAAATTAGAATCTCCATTGTAATAAATGAGGGATTCTTAGTGAGGCAATATCACAAACAGTTAGTTAGCAAAAGAAAATAAGAAACAAAAGAAAACAAAGACAAAAGAAAAGTGTCTAATCTAGTAAATTAATCAACTGGTAGTTTGTTAATCACAATCAATCCCAGGCAACGGCACCATAAACTTGATGCACGGAAACTTGTCTCTCAACAAATTTCCCTTCGGCAAGTATACCGAATTGTTGTTAAGTAAAATCTCAGCTGGCCTTACTACAGGTTGATACCATGTTTATCTTTGCACTTTCGGGGCAGATTTTCTCCCTCAAATTTAGAATCCACCATATAGTGCCATACATGTTTGGAAAGCTCTGGATTCCTACTTTCCAATGCCACTTGAATCACCTCATTTGGAGCTTTGTGGCTCAAGTTATCCTTGTTTGAAGAAGGCATGGTCAGGCTGCCAGGTGAGATTTTGCCCACGTTAGTGGCACTAACGTGGCCACTAACGTAGCCTCTTAGCCCTTCGCTAGCTTTATTGGCACTCACTTTTACCAATAACGCTGCTTCTTGTCCCTCTTTTCCACGTTAATGATCCAAGTTAGTGGCGTTAACGTGGCCATTAACGTGGGTCTTCCTTTGCTTTGCTAAAGTTAGTGGTGTTAACGTTGCCACTAACTTTCCATGCTCCCCTTCTTCAAAGTTAATGCCGTTAACGTTCCCACTAACATTGGGGCTTCTCCTCTCTTCCACATTAGTGCCCACTTAGTGGTGCTAACGGGACAACTAACGTGGACTTAGATGACCTTCGAAGATGTTAGTGGTATTAACTTTACCACTAATGTTGTAAACTTTTCTTCCTTCCACGTTAATGGCTACGTTAGTGGCACTAACGTAGCCACTAACGTGGCTCTTCTCTGCTTCTTGTTACCTAAAATCAATTAAGCAAAGTGCATCAAAGTCTTGCTTTTAATCATGAGATCATGCATCATCTATTTTATCATTCAATTCATACATAATTCTCATGAAATCATTCAAAATTCACAATGTTTGCTTGAATCATGGTATGAATGCATTTTCAACTAAATACTTGCTTATTTCTTAAGAAAATGCATAAAACCAACCTAAAGCATAAAAAAATGGCTAGTAAAACTAGCCAAGATGCCCTGGCATCAACCACCACCTCTCTATCCATATGAAGAACCATCATCTTTCTACCTATATCAAGAGCCACCATCTCTCTATCTATACCAAGAACCATCCTCTTTTTACTCTTATCAAGAACCATCATCTTCTTCTTATTCATATCAAGAACCACCCTCCTCTCCTTATTCATATCAAGAACCATCAGCTCTTGAGCTTCTCATGAAAGAATTCACAAATGATATGAAGATGAGTGTAAAAAATATAGAGAAATATTTGGAGTTGATTATCAAGCCCCAGGAAGAGGAATAAGCAAATTCCTTCCCAAGAGATACAATGCAAGATCCTATGGAAGAAAGTGAGAAAATTAATCAAAGGAGTTCATACTCCAGTGAATTAGAGAACTCTCCACCCTCACACATGGAAGAAGAGGAAGATGCAAAAATAAAGGAAGAAGATGCACAAATAAAGGAGGATGATACACAAACAAAGGAGGAAGCCATGCACACTCCATGCTTGCACATTCTAATAATTCCGGAGGAAGCCATACAAGTCCCTATAATTCTATGCATGCAAGCTCCTGAGAAGAAAAATCTGAATACACTACCCATATTTGAATTGAAGTCTTCTCCCCCCAACACTTGAATATGTTTTCCTTGGTCCTAATGAAGCAGAGAGTGGCATAGAGGGTGAGTTTATTGAACCACCAATTCAAGAAATTCTTGATGAAGGGTACACTCCAACCATCACACAGTACCCAAATTTTGAAATCAAATAAGTAAAGGCAACCAAGGAAAGCACTGAAAAGGGGATTTTGACCAAAAAACAGAAGAAAATATCCATGAAAAAGAGAAGGTCAGCAAAAAATAATCCAACCTCTACCCCAACAAGCAAGGTGAATCAAGTTAACCACAATAAAAGAAAGCTTGTTAGGAGAAATTTATATCAGGGGGTACTAATTTTCACCTCTCCCCCCTTGGAGACATTTCTTTTAACCAACTAGAAGAAGAGGAAGAAAATTCAACAATCAAGTGTCAAGCTAGTGACATTAAAGAAGCGCTTGTTGGGAGGCAACCCAACTACTAGTATCCTTATTTTTGCAGTTACTTTGGTTTTAATTTTATAGTTATTTTGATTTTATCATTATAGTTATTTTAGTTATGGTTTTAAATTACTTTATCTCAATTTTTTAAGAATTTTTCTTGTTTTACATGTGTTTTGGTCATGCAGAGTGGTTAGAACAGGAACAAGAGCAATTAAAAGGAATTCTTGACACCCTGAAATTTTTCTTTGCTTGGGGACAAGAAAACTTTTAAGTTTGGTGTTGTAGAGTGCGCTCTCTGTTTAGCTTATCATCAGTGGCACCATGGGGAGATGAATGTTCTTCATGGAGGAGCACAACTAGAGGAATGAGATGGCCACCAACATAACTGAGGTGGTTGAGTTCCTTTTATTCTATTTCCCCTTTCATTTTTGTTGTCTTCTATTTTCTGTTGCTTTGATTGCCTACATGATCTTTAGTACTTTCAGTTCTTAGATTTAGTTTCATTCTGTTAATTACTTTTAGTTAAAAAAATTTGTCTCATGTACCGCTCACTGAGCTTGAATCTAAAAAGAAAAGAAAAGAAGTGATCTATTGCATGAGAAATTGAGTTTATATTTAAGAGTAGTCTTATTTACTTAAATGTGGTCGTGTTATCTATAATTTTGAATGCATGATATGAACAGTGCATAGTTGAATTTGAATCAAAGGATGTTGGTGCATAAGGAATAGGAATTTAAAGAACTATTATGAATTATCTGAATTTAACAAAAACTTAATCGTTGAAGCAAAAGAAATAGCAAAAGAAAAATAAAAGCAAGGTCCAAGGCTCTGAGCATCAATGACTAGGAAGGTAAGACATGATTAAAAGCTCAAAGAGTTGTTTCCCTAGTCATATGCTTGTGGTGTAAATGTGTCAAGTAATCCTTGAGACAGAGCACTAAGAGTTGAGATCGAGTACATTTAACAGAGTATGCCAAAGGCTTTGAGCACCACTGTTTGAGAGTAACTGAAAGAAAAGATTAGAACAAAAAGAGAGTACCCCAGTCAAGTGCTTGTGGTGTTTTTTTGTCATGTAAAGCTTGAGACAAAGCATTTAAAATCACGGCTAGGCTCAAGGTGCAAAGCACCAAAGAAAAGAGAATGAAAGAAAATTTTCTATGTTCAAGGATTAAACTGAAGTATAAAAGATTAGAGAATTCATAATATTATCCAGATTCTAATTCCGAATGACAGTGACATTCCTCTGATTCAAAGGAGAGTGAGACGCCAAAACTATTCAGGATTGCAGTATATAAACCCCACTTTAAGAGGAGACATGAGCTTAATTGAACACTCACGTCTCATGCAAATTCACATCCTAAGCCTATATTAGTTTTGGTTGCTTGAGGACAAGCAACAATTCAAGTTTGGTGTTGTGATGCATGAGCATCTATCCTATCTTTTCCTAGTGAATTTGCATTCAAATTGTTGATTTTAATCAAGAATTAATCATCTTCTAGCCACTATAAATGCTACTTTGATTTGTGTGCAATTCTGTTTATTTCAGGTAGCATTTGGATGGATTTGACAGAGTTTTGTAGCAGAAAAGGGAGAAAGTGAATGATGCTGTCAACCCTGACCTTCTTGCACTCTAACAAGAATAACTTGAGCTACAGAGGTCCAATTAATGAGGTTCTAACGGCATTAGAAAGCTAACTTCTAGATCTTTCCAATGATATATAATAGTCTACACCTTTTATATGGAATTATTGCTATGGTGGCGCCAAACTTGGCAAATTCCAAGTTTGGCGCCATGATCATCACAACACCTTCCTTGCTTGCTTCCTTGGTGGCGCCAAACTTGAGAAATCCCAAGTTTGGTGCCATGATCATCACAACGCCTTCCTTACTTGCTGCCTTGGTGGTGGCAAACTTGAGAAACTCCAAGTTTGGTGCCAGTTCAATGAATCAAAGTGGTCCCAGCACGTGATCAAGGCTAACACGAAGATCCTCATTGATTTTGATTAAACTTTTATTTTATTTATAAATAGGAAAAGATATTATTTAGTTTTACGAAATATAATTTACATTAATTAGGATTAGATATAAAAGGAAAAAGAATCAGTCCTTCGGGCTCATCATCTCTTCTCTTTGACCTCATTCCGCAATTTACAGTTTTACAAAATCCTAGTTTTCTCTCTGAACCATGAGCAACTAAACCTCCACTGTTAAGGTTAGGAGCTCTGTCTGTTGTATGGATTGATATTATACTTTTCTATTTAATTCATGTATTGATTTCAATTTCAAGAATTGTTTTCGTTCTTTATCTTATGAATTTGGGTGGAACAGAAGTATGACCCTTGTCCTAATGGAGTTCCTATATAACTTGGAAAAGCTCTTTACTTGAACAACAGCTTGAAAATAATTTCTCCTAAATTTCTAATTATCTGGACTTAACGGGATACGTGACATATAATCCTCTTATATTTGGGTAATTAGGGTTTCTGTGGCATATAAAGTAGAATTGAACTTCACCCTCTAATTGGAATTAAGTGACCAAGGAATTGACGGTTGATGAAGGTTAGAGGAGACTAAAAAGGTCTAAGGAATTAGGATTTAATCACATATAGTTTGCCATGAATTGAATCTTGCATGATTAAAATAGTTAATAAGAAAAGTCAATCCGGAAGATAGATATCTCTAAAACCTTAACTGTTTTCTCCATATATATTTCACCTCAATTTACTGCTTGTTTTCTGATTCTCTGAATTACTGTTTGATGCAATTGAACTCTCAACACTCTTTTTTGTTTGCCTAAGTAAATCACTCAATCATTGTTGCTTAGTCCATCAATCCTCGTGGGATCGACCCTCATTCGCTTGAGGTACTACTTGGTACGACCCGGTGCACTTGCCGGTTAGTTTGTGGACTTTAAATTCCTCACCAAGTTTTTTTCTAGAAAGTATAATACAAACCAGAAGTAAACAAAATACAACATATTTCTCCATAAATCAACGTCTAAGAGAGATATATAATTATGTGTTCAAAAGTGGGAAAAAGTACTACATAAATCAAGATAAACCCAAAAGTAAAGTCTTCACTTCATCAAGACTCTAGCACACTCAACGAGGTACGTCATGTCCTGTATTTGAAAATAAAACCTAACAATGGGTGAGAACCCGAAGGTTCCCAGTAAAGTAATAATTCCAAATAGAGACTATGTAAAAAGATATGAACCCGCTAGGCAATCCTAAACTCCAAAATGCACCAAATTTAAGTCTAGGGTCCTTTCTAAATCCAAACAAGGTAATCAAACTAAATCTCTGCTAAATTAGTAGTTTTTAATTCTCAACTCTACTCAATACAAGTCATTAGTCATAGTACAAGTCATCATCCCTCTATATATCATGATTTTCCATATTTCGTAATTCTATATTTATAAACTCAATCCCAGTAGTATCGATTTAATTTCAATATTTAATTTCAATCTCAACCTGAAGCAAGTGGGGCGAATAACAACGCTTGTATGTACCCAGGGAGTTCCAAGTCTCAACCCGGAGTAAGTGGGACGAACCACAACTAGGGGTAGCAATAGGTAGGGTAGGGTAGGGTTTGGAGCCAACCCTAACTGTAAAACCCAAAATTTTTGGAAAATCTTATCATGAGTTAATTCCAAATCACTTATTCATTAACAACTTTAATTTCAGAAATTATTTTATTAAAGATAATTAAGGCAAGTTTTGATAAATTGAATTTGAAATAAATTAAGGTTTTTGTCTAACTTTATAAATATTGAGTATTTTTCGATTTATAACTTAAAGTTTTAGAAATATGAAAATAATGATGTTTTGACTATTTAAATTAGAATTTTTATTTAATTTTATGAATCTTGTTAATAAAAAAATTAATTATATTATTATATATTTTAAATTAGAGTACTTGATTGAAGGCCAATTAATAATTTAATATAACAAATAATATTTTTAAAGTAATTTTAAAGAATTAAATTAGATTTTAAATTAATGCTCTATACCCCAATTTTATTGAAATTATCTTAACTTAATTAACCCAAAAATTGCTAATTTTAAATTTGTCCCAAATCAAACCCTGACCCTAATTTTATTACACATTCTCACATTAAACCCTAACTAAACATAACACACCTTTTCCGCCCAACTCTAGCCGCCATTAGCCCTCCTTCCTCAAAACCCAACACTCAGTAAACTCAGAAAAACAAAAGAAAGAAATGTAGAAAGAAAAAAGTGAAGAGAAAGGGAAAAGAGAGAGATCAGAAGGGAGAGGGAGACCGCATCCGTCCCGTTTAGCCACCGCCGAGCCGTCGTTGTCAACAAGAAGGGAAGAGAGAGAAGGTCCATGAAGGAGAGAGAAGGAACTCGCGAGGGAACCGCCACTGCCAGAAGAAGTTGCGCTGCCGTCGTTGACGAAGGAGAGAGAAGGAGAAGATGACGCGAGCCAGTAACCCAGGGGGATGGGTCGCCAGCATTCGTCACTGCCTCTGCCGCCGTTTGTACTTCCATCGTCGAACTTCATGCACTATCAACACCATCGTCACCACGCGTCATCGTCGGGAGTCAGAACATGAGGAAGGAGAGGAGTCGTCGCGTTCTGTCGTTGCCGAGGGACCCATTGCTGCCAGCTCTATCACTGATGAACTACCGCATCGCTGCTCCCAGTCACCATTGCCAAGCTCCTCGTCGCAGTTCTCGCCACCGGGAGTTACCGTTGGAACTACTACTGCTCTGTTCCATCGTTCTTCCTGAGTGTGGTAAGTGTTCTCTACCTGGAAAAATAAATTTAATTATGAGTGAATAAATTTAGAAAATTGAATTTATTAATTTGGAAAGATAAAAAATAAAGTAGAATTGAAAACCGACACAAATTTTAAAGGTTTTTACCCAAAATTGGGCCAAACGAATCTAAATACTAACGAGTTGGACCGTGCCCAAGTTGGACCCAAGGCCCAACATATAAATACACATTTAATGAGCATTCAGCTCATTTCATGCAGCCTTGAGAGTGGCGAACGGTGAGATTCAGAGAGGAGAGCTCAAGAACACAAACATTATTCATCATCATCTCGCTTCAATTATATTTTGAGCTACGGTATTCTGATTTGCGTACTGTTTGCGGCCACATGAAGCTCTCACTGAGCCCGTCATTTCTAGCTAAATAAGGTTGGTAAAAACTTGAAATCCATGCTCCAGTTTTCTATCCTAACAGATTTTGCATTTTGGATTTGGGTGTTGAGTAGATTTTGTGTTTTTGGTTGTTTAGGTAGTGATTAACCTTGGTTTATTGTTGAATTTTATCACAATCCATAGTGGATAAGGTAAGAATACTCTTAACCCTTGTGGGTTGTCAATTTGTTAAACCCTAGGATTGATTTTTGGTAATTTGTATGGTTATAGCTTTAGTTATTGTTAATTGGAGTTAAATTAAAGAATTGATGCACTTTGAATTGTGAATTTGTGGCTGAAGCTTTGTTGAACTTACTTGGAGAATCAATTTAGTGTTTTGGGTTGTGCAGGAATCGGCCAAGGTATGGTTTCAGTCTCCTTTAATTAATATGTAATGTTTCGTGAAACTTAGGCTAGTGGGCTGGTGCACGAAATTGTGATTCACACTTTTCACAACTCCGCACAACTAACCAGCAAGTGCACTGGGTCATCCAAGTAATACCTTACGTGAGTAAGGGTCGATCCCATGGAGATAGTCGGCTTGAAGCAAGCTATGGTCATCTTGTAAATCTTAGTTAGGCAAATTCAAATGGTTATGATGTTTTGATAATTAAAAGATAAATAAAACATAAAATAAAATAAAGTTACTTATGTAATTCATTGGTAGGAATTTCAGATAAGCGTTTGGAGATGATTTGTTGCTTCTAAACCTCTGCTTTCCTATTGTCTTCTTCCAACCATGAGTGCTCACTTCCATGGAAAGCTGTATGATCCTCTCAGATGAAAAATACCAAGTACAATCTCTGCACGGCTAATCAACTGTCGAATTTCTCATCTCGGATGAAAAATACCAGGTACAGCTACCGCAAGGCTAATCATCTGTCGGTTCTCACTAGCGTCGGAATAGGACCCTTGTCCTTTTGCACACTGTCATTGCGCCCAACATTCGTAAGTTTGAAGCTCGTCACAGTCATCCCTTCCCAGATCCTACTTGGAATACCACAGACAAGGTTTAGACTTTCTGGATCTCAGGAATTGCTGCCAATTGGTTCTAGCCTATACCACGAAGGTTCTAATCTCAGATTCAGATGCTCTATTGTCAGGAGAGACGATGCGAATTGCATATCAGAGACCCAAGAGAATATACTCCGGCTGTCGTCCAAGGACTACATTGAACATCATGTAGACTACTTGTGGTTGTCAGGCACACGGATCTTGGCTAAGCGAGTACGAAGATAGTGGGTGATTGTCACGGGTCACTCCTTCATTCTGAATTAACTAAATTAAATACAAGATTATATCTTGGAGAAGAAGTAGGCGTGAATTGAAAGAGAAACAATAGTATTTGCATTAATTCATGAAGAACAGCAGAGCTCCGCACCTTAATCTATGAGGTGTAGAAACTCCACCGTAGAAAATACATAAGAGAAAAAGGTCTAGGCCTGGCCGAATAGCTAGCCTCCCAATTGTAACATAAAAGTGAAAAGAGGTGAGAATACAATAGTAAAAAGTGCTATTTATACTAAACTAGTTACTAGGGATTACAGAAAATAAGTAACTAAGTGCAGATAGTGCAGAAATCCACTTTCGGGCCCACTTGGTATGTGCTTGGGCTGAGCATTGAAGCTTTCACGTGCATAGGCCATTCTTGGAGTTAAACACCAGCTTGGGTGCCAGTTTGGGCGTTTAACTCTAGTTCTGGTGCCAGTTCTGGCGTTTTACTCCAGAAAAGGGTCTGTGGTGGGCGTTTAGACGCCAGTTTGGGCCATCAATCTCGAGAAAAGTATGGACTATTATACATTTCTAGAAAGCCCAAGATGTCTACTTTCCGACGCAATTGAGATCGCGCCAATTGGGCTTTCGTAGCTCTAGAAAATCTACTTCGACTGCAGGAGGGTCAGAAATCCAACAGCATCTGGAGTCCTTTTTCAGCCTTTGAATCAGATTTTTGCTCAGGTCCCTCAATTTCAGCCAGAAAATACCTGAAATCACACAAAAACACACAAACTCATAGTAAAGCCCAGAAATGTGATTTTTGAATAAAAACTAATAAAAATATAATAAAAAGTAACTAAAATATACTAAAAACTGTGTAAAAATAATGCCAAAAAGGATATAAATTATCCGCTCATCATGGACCATAAGATAGGATTGAATTCATGATGATTGTTCATGCTTATTTATGTTGGTGATGGTTGTTGATGAATATTGATGATGATGATGGGTATTGAGTATTATTATTATTGATGTTGATGACAATTGGTGATTATTATGAGTTTTATGAGGTTGAATTGAAGAATAATGATTATAATGGCTTCGGTTAATAGTTGATAGTATTTTGTGATAATATTGTTGATAATGGAGTTGATGAGGATCTAAGGAAGTCATTGAGAATGGAATGGTCTAGGTAGTTAAATGATTGAGAAATGATTGGGGAATATTTGGTATGAGTCTTTGGGTTATTTTGGGTATGGTTGATTAGGTTTGGTTTTGAGTTTTGGAAAACTAAAGGACTTGGAACATTTTGGTAAAAGCTTTGTTTTTTATGAACTTTGGCAAGGTTTAACTTGACCTCCGGATCCTCAATTTTGATGAAACTTGATTTAAATAAAAGTTGGATCCAAAAGCTTTAAGACGTTCGAAGAATGGGTGAAAAATATTTTTAAACGAGGAAGTTATGCGCGTTTGAAGTTTGAAACAAAAATCAAAATTCAGTAGCTTTTTAACCTTTTCAAAGTCTTTGAGGTATGCGTATGCGGACAGTGCACGTGACGCGAGGATTGACCGTTGCCAAGCACTCTCGCGTACGCGACACTGGCATGTGTACACGAGAATGTCAATTTTTACAGACGTGTGTACGCGACTTGTAACACGCGACACAACCTCCCCTTCCTGTTTCAACTATCCGCGTATACGGATGTAGCTCGCGTACACGGCCTTGGCAATTTGACAACCATGCATGCGCGAGAAGGAGTATGCGTAAGTGAGACCTCTGTTTTATTGAAAACTTTTTTTTTGACATTTTAATGGTTCCTTTAGCTTTCTAAACTCCTTTAATGTTTATTCAGGACTCTTAGTTAATAGTTGGGCTTTGAGACTAGTGAGGATGTGTTAGGTGACTTAAAGTTAGATATTTTTTTATTGTGAGTTTAGAAGACAGTGACTTATTAGGCTTAGGATATATTATGGGGGGGATTAATTATGTGAATTGATGGAGTGCTAGATTGATTATGAATTTGAAAAATTGAGCATTGATGATGGTTATGATAAGTTTGGAACTTGGAAAGGAATGATGAATTTGTTGGGTACTGAAAGTGATCTCTGAATGACAAATTATACTGATATATTGTTTTGATAAGTCGCTATGCGCCTCGAGAAAGAACGGTAGTAAATTCCGCTTGTCAAGGTAGCGTCGTAGCAGCGCCGGTGTAGGAGCTGTGGCAGTCTCTCGTCTACGTTCAGATGTGAGGATTGTGGTAGTCTCCCTCTCACATAACCTTCTCTGCCGCTAGAGTGAATTCGGGCACTATATCCTTGGAACGATAGTGTACAGGGAATTATATCCTTGGGGGTACAAGACGGAGCAGGGCACTATATCCTTGGGTGTGGCAGAAAGGCTACATCTGAAAGGATGTGTTGCATTGGCAGTTAAACCGACAAGTGATATCACGAGCCAATAGGACAGACAGTCATCATATGCATCTTCTATATGCTTGTTTTCTTTGCGTAACTTCAGTATTGCCTAAGTGAATCACATGTCTACTTCCTATTTGTTTTACTTGTTTTATATGTATATTCCTTGTGCTTTACTTGTTTGTATTAACTGTGTTTTCTACTGGGATTGAGGAGGCTCGATAGGTGGTTGCGATGGGATCGCATGGAGGATAGGTTGGTGAAGGCTGTAGGACAGTGGTGACTAATATTATTTAGAAATCGCTTAATTAGACAACCCTATTTATGATTTAAATTATATATTTCGATAAGCTTGAATAATTATATCGGTGTGAAGTTCTAGAATTGCCTTTGACTTCCCGAATCCTTATATATTATCTATTGGGCACTGTTACCATACTGAGAACCTCCAATTCTCATATCATATGTTGTTGTTATAACACCCTACCACACAGAGTCTTATGCTTAAGTCATAAGACAGAGGTGGCGAGGTATTACGGCCTTTAAAAATAAATTTAGTACGTACAATAGTGTAAAAAGATTTATAACTAGGAGCCTTTGAAGAAAAATGGGTAAATCAAAACTGTTTAAATCAAAATGAGCAACACTCCGATTGATAGCGTGAACGAACAGATAAAGAGTAAGATGATGCTAAGAGATATACAAAAGAGTGCCAAAATACATATATCAAGGCTCGAGACTCATCTTACGAAGATAGCCGGCCCGAGCAAATAAGAGTATACACATATATATAGATGGAGATCCCAAAAGAACCCAAAAGACAAGATACAAAACCTGTTTCTCCAAAATAACCTCTAAGAGGAGTAAATACAAAATACATATACAGTGGAGAATATAGTATCTAAACAGGTATATAATAACCAAAATAAAATCCCCAGAAAACTAAGGATCTTCTCCAAAAGGAAGTCTCCAGCATGCCTCAGCGAGGAGCCTCATGTCCTGTAACAACCCTGATTTTCGAGTACGCGATATCTTTTCTAAAAGCACGGATTTCTCCGAAAGATCAGTAAAGGGAACACCTCTTCTATATCAACAAGTATCTCGATCCTCATTGTCACTATTTCATGCTTAAGCTAGAACCTCTTCTGAGGCAAGCTCGATAACGCAATCACAAAGAACCTAGTTTTTGAACCGTACTGGTTAGGAGTTTTAATTCTGATTTTCGTAAGTAGTCTCAGTTTGATGAACCAGACTCGATTCATGAGAGAAGAGAGATAATAGTATAATATTAGTATTATATTAGTATTAGAAGATGCTTGAATGATATTATAAGGTTACCTGGTCTGTTTTAGTTAAAAACAGAAAATCGGTTTAACTGGGTTCACAGTTTACTAGTACAGCTTAGCACCAGCACTCTCTGATGACTTTAGTAATGCTAAGGCCTCATCATACATGTTCTATTCTCATAATAAATATGTTACTAGTGTCATTTATGATAGTAGCTCAGAAAATAATTTTTAGAGATGTTTTTACAAGTGTTCCGATACATCTAGTTTTAGTAGTTATACACCTGAGATATTTTAATATTATTTTAACCCACCTCCAAGCCAACCAATCACAACTCACCTTACACCCCCGAAGACCTCCAAGGCTGTCTCATTTCATCATTTTGGCCGAAAATAACAAGAGAGAAAAGAGAGAAACTTTCATGAACACTTAATCTTCAAAGCTTGATTTCTTCTGAACCAAAACTCAAATCAAAACTCCGATTTCACCAAAATGATCCTCTCTTCTTCCTCTACATAACCATGTAACTTATCAAGGCTGAAAATAAGGTGAGATGGCTGTCTCCCTCCCTCTTCAATTCGGTTTTTAAGGAAACATGCTTAAACATGTGTTTTCTTGATGTTCTTCCTTAGGAATCATGCTTAACTTGACTTGAGGGCCAAGAAATGTTAATTTCCAGAAAGTCTAAGGTGATATATCTCTTCCAAACATGCTGAGCAAGATTTGGTCAGTTGAGAGTTTTTGGATTTAAAGTTGTTCTTGATGTGATTTAGGAAGAAAAAGTGCTTAAGGACCACCTGAAAGTATAACTGAATTTGGAGCAGCAAAACCAGGTAGGGTTTGACAAAATTAATCTTGATTGATTGTGTTTGAGTTGTGTGATTATGATATGGTTTTTCCATGCTTGAAATTGATGGTTTACATGATTGATTCTTGTTGAAATTTTGGTAAAATTTTGATGAAATTTTATGAAATTCAAGCTATGAATTTGTGTTCTTGAATGCAGCTGGAAAAATGAACCCTAGGACTTAAATTGGGGTTCAATTTGTGTTAAAATCAAGTAGGAAATAAGGGGCTTTAGTAGCTGCAATTTTATTATGAATTATGGTAAAAATCGGTTGCTGAAAAGACTGAAAAACGGGTAAAAATGGAGAAAGAATCTGAAGAATTTACGAAGAACACGAAGAACACTTTGAGTGTGATGAAGAACATTGAAGAACACCTTTTAGATCTTAAAAAGGGCAAGGTTGTAATTATTTTGGTATTTGAGGGGTTATTTGGAAATTTCTGAAAGTTAGGGTGGTAAAAGTAGAAATATTAAAAGTTACAGGTGGTAAAAAGTGAATTTTAAAGGTTAAAGGTTAAAGTAAAGTTAATTTTCGAAAATTTAATGATAAAATAATAAATAATAATAAAATATTAAATAATAATATTTAATTAAAAATAATATTTTAATAAAAATAATAAAATAATGCGAAAAAGACAGTTTTCTGTAAAAGTTTTAGAAAGACAACTTTAAGTGCAGAATCTCATAATTACCTTCATAAAACACTTAGGGAGTGGTAAGAACATATTAGTGAGGCAAAGATAAAAGAAAGATAAAAAGCTAAAGAAAAGATAAAAAAACAAAGAAAAGTCTGTAAAGTTTTAACGATCGAAAAACAGACAGAGACTAGTGAACGAACTAAGGCAACATAGTTAGTCCTTGAGTTGCGACTAGGGTTAGGTATTATATGAAAAGTTAAACTATTTCAGTATAGACTTAATGAACCTATACTTGGGACAGGCTAACTATTCATACCGAAATTTACATAAGCTTTAAATACATACGTTAAGCAGAGAAATTAAAGCAGAATAAAGTAACACAGAGAACAGAGTAAGCAGAGAAAAGTAAAGAGATAAAGAAAAAAAGAGTCATATAGATTCAAAGGAAAGAATAATCAGAGAAAAGTAAAGAGATACAGAGAATAGAGTAACCAGAACAGAGTAAAGAGATACAAAGAGAAAAGAGTAATATGATAAAGAGAAATGGTTTGAGCCAAGATATTGTAAAAGTGAAAGATGTAAAGTTTGTATAGTATGATTGAAAAGAGAAAGAAAGAGGTACTGCATAAGAATGTGAAAGTGATGATGAATAATGAGAATGATAATGAATGATGGTAATGAGAATGATTATGTGATGATCTACTGCGTAAAGGCAGTCAGATAGATAGTGGTACGACCACAGAGCATTTTCCAGTGCTACACAGCTATTGAGAGCTATACCTGCAACTGATAACCTGGGATCACTTGCAGAGGATATTATTTCATACACGGCTAGAATGCCACACCTGTAATGCAAGGATTGCTTACAGAGGATATGATTTCATACACGGCTGGAATGCCGCCACCTGTAAGGCAGAGTCTGCTTACAGAGGATATGACGCATAGGTCGGTTAGTGAGAACTGTACCTATGCTGACTGGAAAACCATACCCATTTCAGCTGCTTCAGATTATGTCGGGAACGGGTAGAAACCGACAAATGAGCTCATTACCTGCACTAGGGCTAGACATGCATCATCCTTGGTTGCGCATTTACTCTGTTATGGTTGTTGTTTAAATGTATACTTTCTTTGTTTGTATTCTATTCACTATGTTTGTGTTTTATTTTCTTGTATTCTTTTGTTTGTGTTTTGATTTCTGTTTTCTTCGTTTTCTCTAGTTATCTGTTTCTTCTGTTCACTGCTTCTCGGTATTTTGCTATTCGTCTGCTAAACAACACGGAATTAATGAACTTAACTAATAACCCCGGCCCTACTAAGAACTCCCCAGTTCTTACCCCTTCTCTCTCCCTTCCCCCTTCAGATGGAAGTAAGAGTACCTTACCGTAGTTCGTTGATGATGGTTCTGCAAGGAAGATTCCACTCTAGATAGTCTTCTGAGTCTAGGGTGAATCTCGTTCTCTGTTTATATGTATATACAGTGAGACCAGCCAATGTATGCACCCCGTTTATACATGAACTTTAACCTAAATCCTGTGTACGAGACTTCTGTTGTGTGGCTACTTGATGAGGTACCAAAGAGACGTTATATGGCAATGTCTGATCATGCAGAGGAGTAACAGATGATGTTCTACCTTTCGATGACGTTCCACCTGACTTGAGTTTTGAAGACTTAGAACGTACTTTCTCCCAGTTTAGTAGTTTAGAGGGACTAGGTGAGTATAGAGTCTAGGCTAGCCTAGGTACCAGCTTAGGGACCTCTTGAACAGGTCAGGACCTGGGATGTTGTATGTATGTATATGTGTATAGTTATTATCTAGCTATACTTAGGGGTGTTCTAACTAAAGGTCTATACTCTAATAAAGGCTGGATAACTGAATGTTGCTAGCTACTTGTGATGTATTTATGTGTGGTTACTTATAACTGTTTTATCTGTTATCAGTTGTGAGTTGATTATGAATGATTCCGTCTATTAATTCAAACGTTTTCAAAGATAAAAATACCTCGCAAATTAACTACGCTTTTATCAACGAATCAGTCTCATATAATAAATAATAGATAATAATTAGGAAGACAAATTGGTAGTGCTCGGTTTCCGGTATGATCTAGATATATTGAAAATTGGGTCTTTACAATTTGGTATCAGTGCAGTTCGTTCCTAGTAGAGCCTGGGGAGTGGACTGACTATGCTTTATTACATACTCTGCTTGTGTGTCTCATGCTGTTAGGGTATCTTCAAGATACATTTGGCATGAATGTCTATGAGTGCCCATTTTGGGAATGTTCGTGCCTAGCTTGAGATATTAAGACTGATCACCTTAAATGTTGATTGTTTGGTGCGGATAAGACCTCAATGACTGTGAATAGGCATGGTTTATTCGAGCTCCGCATGATGAATCGACGTGAGCCACAGCTATCTACATAGCTATTATGATCTTCATGGATATGGCTGTGTGAGATTTGGATGTTGCAAGGAATGAACCGACCTTTTCGTTAGGATGGCTTGAAGGAAATAGACTGCTTGAAGAAGGATTCTTGCATGCGGCAGAAATTTTGAGGGAAAAATTTTTTTTTAGGAGGGTAGAATGTAACAACCCTGATTTTCGAGTACGCGAGATCTTTTCTAAAGGCACGGATTTCTCCGAAAGATCAGTAAAGAGAACACCTCTTCTATATCAACAAGTATCTCGATCCTCATTGTCACTATGTCATCCTTAAGCTAGAACCTTTTCTGAGGCAAGCTCGATAACGCAATCACGAAGAACCTAGTTTTTGAACCGTACCGGTTAGGAGTTTTAATTGTGATTTTCGTAAGTAGTCTCAGTTTGACGAACCGGACTTGATTCATGAGAGAAGAGAGATAATAGTATAATATTAGTATTATATTAGTATTAGAAGATGCTTGAATGATATTATAAGGTTACCTAGTCTGTTTAGTTAAAAACAGAAAATCGGTTTAACCGGGTTCACAGTTTACTGGTACAGCTTAGCACCAGCACTCTCTGATGACTTTAGCAATGCTAAGGCCTCATCATACATGTTCTACTCTCATAATAAATATGTTACTAGTGTCATTTATTCTAGTAGCTCAGAAAATAATTTTTAGAGATATTTTTACAAGTGTTCCGATACATCTAGTTTTAGTAGTTATACACCTGAGATATTTTAATATTATTTTAACCCACCTCCAAGCCAACCAATCACAACTCACCTTACACCCCCAAGACCTCCAAGACTGTCTCATTTCATCATTTTGGCCAAAAATAACAAGAGAGAAAAGAGAGAAACTTTCATGAACATTTAATCTTCAAAGCTTGATTTCTTCTGAACCAAAACTCAAATCAAAACTCCGATTTCACCAAAATGATCCTCTCGTCTTTCTCTACATAACCATGTAACTTATCAAGGCTGGAAATAAGGTGAGATGGCTGTCTCGCTCCCTCTTCAATTCGGTTTTTAAGGAAACATGCTTAAACATGTGTTTTCTTGATGTTCTTCCTTAGGAATCATGCTTAACTTGACTTGAGAGCCAAGAAATGTTAATTTCCAGCAAGTCTAAGGTGAGATATCTCTTTCTAACATGCTGAGCAAGATTTGGTCAGTTGAGGGTTTTTGGATTTAAAGTTGTTCTTGATGTGATTTAGGAGGAAAAAGTGCTTAAGGACCACCCGAAAGTATAACTGAATTTGGAGCAGCAAAACCAGGTGGGGTTTGACGAATCTTGATTGATTGTGTTTGATTTGTGTGATTATGATATGGTTTGGCCATGCTTGAAATTGATGGTTTATATGATTGATTCTTGTTGAAATTTTGGTGAAATTTTGATGAAATTTTATGAAATTCAAGCTATGAATTTGTGTTCTTGAATGTAGCTGGAAAAACGAACCCTAGGACTTAAATTAGGGTTCAATTTATGTTAAAATAAAGTAGGAAATAAGGGGCTTTAGTGGCTGCAATTTTATTATGAATTATGGTAAAAATCGGTTGCTGAAAAGACTGAAAAACGGGTAAAAATGGAGAAAGAATCTGAAGAATTTATGAAGAACACGAAGAACACTTTGAGTGTGATGAATAACATTTAAGAACACCTTTTAGATCTTAAAAAGGTCAAGGTTGTAATTATTTTGGTGTTTGAGGGGTTATTTGGTAATTTCTGAAAGTTAGGGTGGTAAAAGTAGAAATATTAAAAGTTACAGGTGGTAAAAAATAAATTTTAAAAGTTAAAGGTTAAAGTAAAGTTAATTTTTGAAAATTTAATGATAAAATAATAAATAATAATAAAATATTAAATAATAATATTTAATTAAAAATAATATTTTAATAAAAATAATAAAATAATGCGGAAAAGGCTGTTTTCTGTAAAAGTTTTAGAAAGACAACTTTAAGTGCAGAATCTCATAATTACCTTCATAAAATACTTAGGGAGTTGTAAGAACATATTAGTGAGGCAAAGATAAAAGAAAGATAAAAAGCTAAAGAAAAGATAATAAAAACAAACAAAAGTCTGTAAAGTTTTAACGACAGAAAAACAGACAGAGACTAGTGAACGAACTAAGGCAACATAGTTAGTCCTTGAGTTGCGACTAGGGTTAGGTATTATATGAAAAGTTAAACTGTTTCAGTATAGACTTAATGAACCTATACGTGGGACAGGCTAACTATTCATACCAAAATTTACATAAGCTTTAAATACATACGTTAAGCAGAGAAATCAAAGCAGAATAAAGTAACACAGAGAACAGAGTAAGCAGAGAAAAGTAAAGAGATAAAGAAAAAAAGAGTAATATAGATTCAAAGGAAAGAGTAATCAGAGAAAAGTAAAGAGATACAGAGAACAGAGTAACCAGAACAAAGTAAAGAGATACAAAGAGAAAAGAGTAATATGATAAAGAGAAATGGTTTGAGCCAAGATATTGTAAAAGTGAAAGATGTAAAGTTTGTATAGTATGATTGAATAGAGAAAGAAAGAGGTACTGCATAAGAATGTGAAAGTGATGATGAATAATGAGAATAATAATGAATGATGGTAATGAGAATGATTATGCGATGATCTGCTGCGTGAAGGCAGTCAGATAGATAGTGGTACGACCACAGAGCGTTTTCCAGTGCTACACAGCTATTGAGAGCTATACCTACAACTGATAACCTGGGATCACTTGCAGAGGATATTAATTCATACACGGCTAGAATGCCACACCTGTAATGCAAGGATTGCTTACAGAGGATATGATTTCATACACGGCTGGAATGCCACCACCTGTAAGGCAGAGTCTGCTTACAGAGTATATGACGCATACGTCGGTTAGTGAGAACTGTACCTATGCTGACTGGAAAACCATACCCGTTTCAGCTGCTTCGGGTTACGTCGGGAGCGGGTAGAAACCGACAAATGAGCTCATTACCTGCACTAGGGATAGACATGCATCATCCTTGGTTGGGCATTTACTCTGTTATGGCTGTTGTTTAAATGTATACTTTCTTTGTTTGTATTCTATTCACTGTGTATGTGTTTTGTTTTCTTGTATTCTTTTATTTGTGTTTTGATTTCTGTTTTCTCTGTTTTCTCTAGTTATTTGTTTCTTCTGTTCACTGCTTCTCGGTATTTTGCTATTCGTCTGCTAAACAACACAGAATTAATGAACTTAACTAATAACCCCGGCCCTACTAAGAACTTCCCAGTTCTTACCCCTTCTCTCTCCCTTCCCCCTTCAGATGGAAGTAAGAGTACCTTACCGTAGTTCGTTGATGATGGTTCTGCAAGGAGGATTCCACTCTAGATAGTCTTCTGAGTCTAGGGTGAATCTCGTTCTCTGTTTATATGTATATACAGTGAGACTAGCCAATGTCTGCACCCCGTTTATACGTGAACTTTAACCTAAATCCTGTGTACGAGACTCCTGTTGTGTTGCTACTTGATGAGGTACCAAAGAGACGTCATATGGCAATGTTTGATCGTGCAGAGGAGTAACAGATGATGTTCTACCTTTCGATGACGTTCCTCCTGACTTGAGTTTTGAAGACTTAGAACGTACTTTCTCTCAGTTTAGTAGTTTAGAGGGACTAGGTGAGTATAGAGTCTAGGCTAGCCTAGGTACTAGCTTAGGGACCTCTTGAACAGGTCAGGACCTGGGATGTTGTATGTGTGTATATGTATATAGTTATTATCTAGCTATACCTAGGGGTGTTCTAACTAAAGGTCTATACTCTAATAAAGGCTGGATAACTAAATGTTGCTAGCTACTTGTGATGTATTTATGTGTGGTTGCTTAACTGTTTTATCTGTTATCAGTTGTGAGTTGATTATGAATGATTCCGTCTATTAATTCAAACGTTTTCAAAGAAAAAAATACCTTGCAAATTAACTACACTTTTAACAACGAATAAGGCTCATATGATAAATAATAGATAATAATTAGGAAGACAAATTGGTAGCGCTTGGTTTTCGGTATGATCTAGACGTATTGAAAATTGGGTCGTTACACGTCCTGCATTTGAAAATCATAAAATCCACATGGGTGAGAACCAGAGGTTCTTAGCTTGGTAACAATGCCCAAATATCTAACATGTAATGTCCTGAAAAAGTCGAAGGCAATCCTAGAACTTCTAGATTATAATCAAAGCGAATAAACATGCTAAACCATAAGAAATGTAAATAGGCGACTAACTTAAGGGTCTTCAGACTAACTAAACATCCCCTTTCCAAATCCTGCATACCTCTCAACCGCCAATAGTAACAAATGCAAACACAAGTATATCAAACAAGAAAATGCACAAGTAGGAAATAGATAAGGCAATTAAATAATTAGCAAGTAATGATGCAATCAATTAGGCAATCCAGACAATTTCACATATAATGCATATGATGCATGCCTGTCCTAGTGGCTGATGAATCTCATCTTTCGGTTATAAAGCCAGCCCGACAAGTCCTGGTAGCTAACCATTGGACTGTCCCTCTGTCGTGCATCCCCAACTCGAGTTATCTCATAACATAAACATAATATAATCCAACACCCTCACTGGTGTATATTTACGAGGGCGAGCTCATCCGGAACTTTCACAGTGTCTGGCCACACTTACGACATAGGGTCAGCAGAGTATCGAGTCTCCACCTGGAGCACGTGGTGGCTAGCCACTGCTTTTACCCAGGGAAACTCGTATCTCATATAGGTGGAGTGCAACAATCACAATAATCAACAATTTAGCATATATGCATTTAAATCACAGTCATATATTAGCATTTATCTCAGCCATAATCATCATCATATTCGGCCATTCGGCTCAAATCACACTCGGCCATCCGGATCTTATACAGCACTCCACCCTCCTCCTCAACGACTTATATTATCATCATTCAATACACTCATCACAACTCAAAATATCCGCTTTCTTCCTCCACAAGTTACCCTCTTCCCTAGCTTTCTGTCAATCACTAGGCATTCTATATCAATTTAAGATTTAGAAGATGAAATTGGGGGTTTATAAGCATGAAATAACATCTCGGAAGGTTACGAGCTTGTTGGGAATGTGAAGAGCTTGAAAACAGAAGTTTTAGAAAAGAACTGGGTCACGTGCGTATGCACAGGGGTGTGCACGTGCACACCCAGAAGCATTTTTTAAAAGTGTGCGTGTGCATAGAAAGCAAAATTTCCATGGTGGAGCACCCGCACAACGTGTGCTAGCGCCGCCACCAGTGTGCCATTCCCAACATGTGCACACGCACAGGGCTGTGCGTACGCACAGCTCGTAAAATTTCCTTGGCCATGTACGCGCATAGGGCGTGTTGACGCTCCCATCAGCAGCCCCATTTCCACTTGTGCATACGCACGGGGCTGTACGTGTGCACAGGCTCCAAAATTCAACGGATTGTTGATGCACGGGAACTTGTCTCTCAACAAATTTTCTTCGGCAAGTATACCGAATTGTCGTCAAGTAAAAACTCACAGTAGAGTGAGGTCGAATCCCACAGGGATTGATTGGTCAAGCAACTTTAATTGGAAGAATGTTCTAGTTGAGCTACGCAGAAAGTGAGTTGAGAATTGCAGAAAATTAAATGGCGGAAAAGTAAATAGTAGAAAATAAATGACGAGAAGTAAATTGCAGAATCTTAAATGGGGAAGGGAAGTTTAGCATGAAATTAAATGGCAATAAGTAAAGAGAATGGGTAAGATCAGAAATGGAGAATTCATTGGGCTTAGGAGATGTTGCATTCTCCGGATTTTCTAGTAAAATTAAGAGAAAAGAAAGAAGAAGGATTATGAAAACTATTATTGATCCATCAAATTACAACAGAGCTCCCTAACCCAATAAAAGGGGTTTAGTTGTTCATAGCTCTGGGAATGGAAAGCAAAGATGGAGAGTACATTCTAAAAGTTAAACTAGAAGTGGAGAGAAAGTAAAATACAGAGAGTAATTCTAATAATGCCAAAAGCTCCTTTTTTTTCTAGTTCAAAGCTCTCCCTATTTATACTACTCTTCTGATCTTCTAGTTGGCTCTTCAAGTCTTGGATATGGGCCTTTAGATCTTGAGTTAAAGAAGTTATCTTCTTCAGTGGGCTCAGGTTTACTTGCAGAGAAAGTGTGAAGTAGGCAGGGACTTTAGCTTAGGGCGTTAGTGGTGTTAACGTTAAGTGAAAATGTGGGGTTAAGAACGTTAGTGACAATCACCTTTTTCACTAACGTTCCTAACCCAAAGTGGTCCACATTAACTTCAACGTTAGTGGCACTAACGTGACCACTAACGTTGACCCTTGGCCCTTCGCAAACGTTACTGGGGTTTACCGTTTTCAATAACGTTGAGAGTACCCCTTTCTCCCTACGTTAGAGTTCACGTTAGAATAGTTAACGTGGCCTTTAACGTAGGCTTGCCAAATCTTCGAGAGCGTTAGTGACACTTACCTTTGTCACTAACGCTTCAGAACGCCCCTACTTCCCACGTTAGAATTCACGTTAACTAAGTTACCGTGGCTTCTAACGTGGTATTGATAGCCATCTCCAACGTTAGTGACAAAGGCGAATGTCACTAACGTTGGTTCATCATCCCTCTTCTCCACGTTAGCTTCCATGTTAATGTAATTAACGTGGCAACTACCGTGGCTCATAGTGGCTCAATCCAACGTTAGTGACAAAGGTGAGTGTCACTAACGTTGGCATCATCTTCTTCTTCCACATTAGAGCTCACGTTAACTAAGTTAACGTGGCTCTTAACGTGGCCAATTGCCCCTTTTGGAATGTTAGTGGCACTTACTTTTACCACTAACATTGGAGTTCTACTTCTCTTCCACGTTAGCTTCCACGTTAACATAGTTAACGTGGCAACTAACGGGGGCTATGATGGCTCACGAAAGCGTTATTGGCAATCACTTTTCTCATTAACGTTGCAAGCTAGCCTTCATTCCACGTTAGTGGTCACGTTAGCTAGATTAACGTGGCTGCTAACGTGGTTCTTCATTGCTTCTTTTGTCCTGAAATCAAGCAATAAAGTGTATCAAATCTCTAATCCAAGTTATGAGACATGCATCATTCAATTTGTCCTTTAATTCATGCATAATTCTCATGAAATCATGTTGGGGTTTCATGCATAGCAACTTAGGTTCATTCCTTTACTGGCTTTCAGACCTTTATCATGCCTTGGAACACTCACTTGATTGCACCCTTTGAGACTTTTATTTATTGATCCCTTTGTCTTTCCAAGGTTTATTTCTTCCTTAGGCTAAGTGTTCTGTGAGGGGGCGACTCTTTAAGATAAGCTTTCAGCCAACACTCCCAAACCAGTTGGTTCAAGGTGCTAGGTATTGAAACACCCCTAAGGACTTACTCCCTCAAGTCTCTCTCCCCCATACATGCACACCACAGGCACATGGTTTGTTATTTTCTTTCCTTGAGGTCTTGGTGTCCAGTACCTCTTTGGGTTACTAAATGTTCTGTAGCAAGGTTGCTCTTGATAGTGGATTTTCAGTTGATAATCCCAGGTTAGTTAACCCAAGTTACCAAGTGATGAAGCACTCCTAAGAACTTATTCATCCAAGCAGATCCTTGGTACAAGAGCACCACAGACACATCCCTCAAGATTCAAGCCCTTGGTGCTTAGCCTTATTCTTTATTAACTTTTCTTTCTTTTTCAACTCTTATTGTTCTTTTCCTTTTTCTTATTAGGATCTTATTATTTAGCTAGTCTCATGGGGCGTATTTCAAGCATATGATTCAAGACAGATAGTTGCCTTCCCACCTTGTTAGTGAACCAACTTAGCTAAGTGATTACTACACCACAAATTTAAGGACCTACTCCATAACTTGAACATCACTTTGGTCTTTCATAACATCTCTTTTTATTGGACTTAAAAGGATAAGCATACAATAAGCAAGATGAAAATGAAGGCAGGCAATTTGACTAGCAAGCATAGACCTAGGCAAAAGCAAACTTAAAGACAGAATTGAAAATTCCTAAGCTACTATGGAAGCATGTTCTATTTCATACATGATTTTCCTTATTTAAAAAAACTTGAAAAAGAAAGATGGAACAATGAGGGAACTCCACCACCTTTTACTCTTGGGGGTGCTCATGCTCTCCTTCCTGTTTGTCCTCCTTGTGTTTTTCTTGAGTGCTTGCACACCCACTTCCCTTGCTTTTTCCAATCAACTTCTTCCAGAAGCCAGCATCTTCCATCTTCTTTTTCAATGTTTCCTTCTGCTGTTTCACCTTCCTTTCCTCTTGTTCTGTGAGATCTTTTTGGACCTCATCATACCTAGGGATTGCAGAGTGTAGATTATGCATATGACTAGACATATAGTTCAACTTGGCTTGAGTGTTTATGTTGAACTCCTCCCTATGTAGTTGCCGTCCTTCATTCAGTACGCTGAACTCATTGAATGCCTTCGTCTAAGCTAGCTGTCGTTGATTGATTTCTTGAAGGCGTTTGTCTTGATGCTCTTGCCTTTCAGTCACTTGATTGATGGCTTGAGTGAGCTGGGAGTAGTGTTCCATTTGCTGTTTTTGCCACTCCCCTTGTTGATTCATCCAATTAGAAAGCAGTTCTTCTTGACGATCCATCCTTTGGGCTTGAATGTGCAGTTGTTGTTCTTGTCCCTCCATATAACTCCTCGCTAGCTCCTTAATGGCTCCGTGAATGTGATTCAAGTTGATGTTAGTTGGATCATAGTACTCTTCTTGCTGATATTCTTCCTGTTGAGGTTCTTCTTGGTGAGGTTCTTCTTGTGGTGTTCTTCTCCCTATTTGAGGCCTTCTTTGTTGTTGGGCGGGTGTCACATACGTTATATGCTGGAGTGTAACCATCCTTCCAGGGTTTACCCAAGTTGGATTGCTGTCCTCGAAGACTACCTTGGCTTTCGTACACAGCCTAAGGATGGTGCTGGGGAACCAAAGTCTAGCACCTGGATCATTCTTCTCGACTAATTCTTGAATCCCCTCAGCTATAATTTTGTTCACATTGATGCCTCCACCCTTTACTAAGCAGTGTACCATAGTAGCTCGAGTAACGTTGACCTCAGAATTGTTTGCAGCTGGGAGGATAGATCTCCTCACAAGTTCAAACCATCCCTTGGCTTCCGGGATGAGGTCTCCTCTCCTGATGAACCGAGGTCTTCTATCTGAATACCTTTTCTAGTCAGATCCTATAACACACATATCATTCATAATTTCTTCAAGTTCATCATTGTCGGGGCCGTTACTTATTCTCACGTGGTAACTAGGCTCATCAAAATGTGGTGATTTCAGCTGAAGAACCCTTGTTATGGCATTGGGGTTGAAGTCCACCTCTGTTCCTCTCACGTAACTTTTGAAGGTGGAGGCCTTGGTTTTGTCTTCTCTGACCACATTTGCATAGAATTCTTTGATGAGGTTTGCATTTATCTTTGCTTCTGGGTTCGTGAGCCTTTGCCAACCCCTTTGTTCAATCTTCTCTCGAATCTGTGGGCATTCATCTTCGTTGAACTGGAATGTTAACTCAGGCAATATCTTTTTGAGCTTTATCCGTTCAAATTCACGTTCATGGAATGCAGTTTTGAATTTCCCTTCATCAAAAGGGCTGCTCTCAACCGGTTCCTTTCTCTTTTGCCTCTTGGAGCTTGATGATGCCATGAATGATTTTTGAAAAGTGAAGGTGTTGAGGTTAGTGATGAGTGGTGGAATTCGGTTGGGTTTGGATAGGGTGTAGCTTGGAGAATTGTACTTTGAGAGTGAGAAGTTTGAAGAAGTGGTTGCTGGAATGTGAAGGGAAGTACGGACTAGGAATCACTTATATAGGAAAATGATAAGTAAACAAAAGGTGTGGATTGATGGGGTGGTTGTGTGATGGACGGATGGGGTTTTGCATGGGATGAGCACAAAGATCATCAACTTTATGATGGGGTTGGTTCAGTTTCCAAGCTTGTTCTCCTTCCAATGTTGCATGCCAACAATTTCCAATGCAATCCCCCTGGAGACACGTGTATAATCTTCTCTTTTTGTGGTGGCCGAACCCTTCAATTGCCCCATTAATTCTCCTTCAAAATAAAAGAAATGTGATTAAAAGAAAACTTGTGGAAAGTGGCGGCAAAATTTAAAAGACAAGAAAGAGTAACTACTTTTTTAAAATTGTTGTTGTCAACTACTAAGTGCTATTCACAAATGCAAACCAACTGACTAATTAAATTTCCATGTATGCAACCTTGGTGACACCAAACTTAGTTTGTGGCAATGTGGTATAAGATGATTTGTTCAAGGTGCTAAGAGTGACATGCTATGAGCTGCATTCATGTCCTCTTAGTGTGCCTTGAACACCAAACTTGTTCTTCACTATATGTTGCATAAAAGGATTTATTCAAGGATATGTCAAAGTTGATTTGCGATCCATGAACCTTGCTTTATTAACTACTTTAAAAGCATGTAAAACATGGGTTGCCTCCCATGAAGAGCTTCTTTAGCATCACTAGCTTGACGTTCTTCCTTTGTCAGGGTGGTTGGTAATGCTTCAAATCTTCCCCCCTTGCAGTAAACCTGTCTCCATTGGCTTCATCAATGATCTCTACATGTTCTAGGGAGAGAACTTTGTTGATGGTGAAAACCTTAGGTAACTGAAATGGGATGGTGGGGAGATGAGGTGGGGTATCTAGGAAGTAAGCTGAGATCACTTTATCCCCTGGAGAGAAATCTTCTGTAGGGATCTTTTTGTTCCTCCATCTCCTTGGTATCTTCTTCTTTGTTTCTCTTGCTGTTATCCTGCTCTTTGTGGTCTCTTTTCCTAGGGGGATTTTGTTGCTGGTCCCATATGATTCTGGTGGTTTTGGCTCCACTTGAGTTTCCTTTAGCCGTGACAGCTGCTGATTATTTTGTTCATCACTCAAAGGAATTCCTGAGTGTACAGCTTGTGCCTCAATGCTTATTTCTCCCACCATCGCTCTGTCATGTTCTGTCCTTAGTTCCTTGCCTTCCTGACTTGCTTCTTGTGAGGGTTTAAAGACATTGAAGGTGAGTTGTTCATCATGTACCCTCAGTATTAGCTCTCCTCGCTCCACATCTATGAGCGCTCTGGCTGTAGCTAAGAATGGTCTTCCCAATATGATTGGGTGAAGATGACTTTCTTCCATTTCCAGTATGACAAAGTCTGTGGGAAGGAAGTAGTTCCCAACCTTCACCAGCACGTTTTTAACCACTCCTATTGCTTGTTTTTGAGTTTTGTCCGCCAGCCTGATGACTACGTCTGTGGGCATCAGCTCATTGATTTGCAGCCTCTTCATAAGAGATAAAGGCATTAAGTTGATGCTGGCTCCCAAATCACAGAGTCCTTTATCAAACATTGTTTCTCCTATGGCACAGGGGATGTGAAAGCTCCCTGGGTCCTTTTTTTTTGTAGGCAGCTCTGGTTGAATGAGAGCACTGCACTCCTTATTCATCACTATGGTTTGTCCTCCCTTGAGTGAGCTTTTTCTGGTCAGCAGCTCCTTCATGTACTTAATGTATGAGGGAATTTGTTGGAGGGCCTTGATGAATGATATGTTTATATGGAGAGATGCAAATATGTCAAGAAACCTTGAGTATATTCTCTTCTCTACACCACCATTGAGTAATTGGGGAAAGGGTGCATAGAGTCTCAGCAGCTCCTTCTGTGAAATTTTGGGTTCTTGGTGCTCCTCTTCCTGTTTTCCTGCTGATGTATCTTCAGGTTATTCTGATGGTTTGTTCGGCTCTTCCTCAGTCTCCTTATCACTTATAGTAACCATCTTACAATCTTCCCATCTGACTTTCTTTGCTTCACCTCTCGGATTTTTCTCTGTGTCACTTGGGAAGCTATCAGTAGGTTTGGGAATCTTTTCAGATAGGTATCCCACTTAAATTTCCAGCCTCTTAATGGTGTCTCCCTGATTCTTGATATTGGCTCGCACCTCCTCTTTGAACACCTTGTTATCTTGAACCTCCTTGCATATGCTCTCGAGTAGGGTCTCAATCTTTGAGAGTCTATCCTCGGATGGTGATGGTGAGTTGAGATTGGAGGGATGAGAATGGCTAGTTTGGTTTTGATATGGATGTTGAAAAGGGTTGTTAGGTGGGTGCTGATATGGTCTCTGTGTGGCATGTTGGTGAGCTGTGTTGTTGGAGTTGGGACGTCTCTGATCTTGGCCTTGGTCTTGTTTATTTCCCCACCCAAAGTTTGGGTGGTTCCTCCAACCAGGATTATACGTTTTGGAGTATGGGTCATGGTTCTGCCTAGGTGAATTTCCAATGTAGTTGGCTTGTTCCTGATCACCCTCTGCTTCTTCATTCACTCCTTCTTGGGTTGCTGCTGAAGTGGTGATTGCTGCTACTTGATTCCTCTCCATGTTCTTGGTGAAGTCAGCTAATTGCTTGGTGATCATCTTATTTTGAGCTAGCAGTGCATCCATATTGTTCAGCTCCATCACTCCTCTAGTATTGCCTCTTTCAGAAGCATAGAAGTAGTCATTCTCTGCTACAGTCTCAATGACATCTATGGCTTTTTCAATGGTCTTCTTCTTGTTCAGAGATCCCCCGGATGAGTGGTCTACTGCCTTCTTTGATTCATACGAAAGGCCTTCATAGAAGATGTGCAACTGCACCCATTCATTGAACATATCTGGCGGGCATCTTCTTGTCAAGTCTTTAAACCTCTCCCATGCTTCATATAGAGTCTCACCATCCTGCTGCCTGAATGTTTGTACCTCAGCTCTCAACCTGTTGATCTGTTGAGGAGGATAAAATCTTGCCAAGAACTTGTTCACCACATCTTCCCAGGTTGCTAAACTCTCCTTTGGAAAGGATTCCAGCCATTTAGATGCTTTGTTCTTGAGTGAGAAGGGAAACAGAAGTAGTCTATAGGTGTCAGGATGAACACCATTAGACTTCACAGTATCGCATATCCTCAAGAAGGTGGTTAGATGTTGATTGGGGTCTTCTTGGACACTTCCTCCGAATGAACAATGGTTCTGAACAAGGGTGATGAGCTGTGGCTTTAGTTCAAAGTTGTTGGCATGTATGGTTGGCCTTTGGATGCTACTTCCACAAGTTCCTGGGTTTGGGTTGATGTAAGAACCCAGAACTCTTCTCTCTTGTCCAGCCTGATGTGCTGGACCTTCTCTGCCATGGTTGTGAGCCTCTTCTTCATGATGGTTCTCCATATTCTCCTCCATGTCTGGTTCAAAGTACTCTTCCTCTTCCTCAGTACCAACTACTCTCTTTCCTCTTGCTTCCCTCCTTAATCTAAGGAAGGTCCTCTCAGATTCAGAATCAAAGGAAGTTGAAGCCCCGCTTCTTCTACCTGTAATACAACCAACAAAGCAAAAGCAAGAGAGATAGATGCAGACAGTAATTTCTTCAGAAATGCTGTTAGTGTGAGTGACGCAATATATCAAACAATTAGTGGGTTAGTGAATGAATTGTAAACAACTAAGAAAATGGGTAGGCGAAAGGGAAGAAAATAGCTAAACAGAAAGTAAATTACTCAAATGAACTTAAATCAAACAAAATAAAAACAAATGCTCAATCTAGTTATCCACCAATTTAATCATTGTTGATACAAAATCAATCCCCGGCAACGGCACCATAAAATTGATGCACGGGAACTTGTTTCTCAACAAATTTCCTTCGGCAAGTATACCGAATTGTCGTCAAGTAAAAACTCACAATAGAGTGAGGTCGAATCCCACAGGGATTGATTGGTCAAGCAACTTTAATTGGAAGAATGTTCTAGTTGAGCTAAGCAGAAAGTGAGTTGAGAATTGCAGGAAATTAAATGGTGGGAAAGTAAATAGCAGAAAATAAATGACGAGAAGTAAATTACAGAATCTTAAATGGGGAAGGGAAGTTTAGCATTAAATTAAATGGCACTAAGTAAAGAAAATGGGTAAGATCAGAAATGAGGAAGTCATTGGGCTTAGGAGATGTTGCATTCTCCAGATCAAGTTCATTTTCATCTCTTCCTCAATCAATGCATTCATTGATCTCCTTGGCAATCTTAAGTGATTGAATTCCAATTCCTTGGTAATTCAATCTTTCAAATCAGATCAATAGCCAATTCCTTGGTCTAATTGCTCATGAGAAGAGATGAAGTGTGGTCACTGATTATACCACATGTATTTCCAAATCAAGAGAAAACAAAGAAGAAGGATTATGAAAACTATTATTGATCCATCAAATTACAACAGAGCTCCCTAACCCAATGAAAGGGGTTTAGTTGTTCATAGCTCTGGGAATGGAAAGCAAAGATGGAGAGTACATTCTGAAAGTTAAACTAGAAGTGCAGAGAAAGTAAAACACAGAGAGTAATTCTAATAATGCCAAAAGCTCCTTTTTTTCTAGTTCAAAGCTCTCCCTATTTATACTACTCTTCTGATCTTCTAGTTGGCTCTTCAAGTCTTGGATATGGGCCTTTGGATCTTGAGTTGAAGCAGTTATCTTTTTCAGTGGGCTCAGCTTTACTTGCAGAGAAAGTGTGAAGTAGGCAGCGACTTTAGCTTAGGGCGTTAGTGGTGTTAACGTTAAGTGAAAATGTGGGGTTGAGAACGTTAGTGACAATCACCTTTTTCACTAACGTTCCTAACCCAAAGTGGTCCACGTTAACTTCAATGTTAGTGGCACTAATGTGACCACTAACTTTGACCCTTGGCCCTTCGCAAACGTTACTGGGGTTTACCTTTTTCAATAACGTTGAGAGTACCCCTTTCTCCCTACGTTAGAGTTCACGTTAGAATAGTTAACGTGGCCTTTAACGTAGGCTTGCCAAATCTTCGAGAGTGTTAGTGACACTTTCCTTTGTCACTAACGCTTCAGAACGCCCCTACTTCCCACGTTAGAGTTCACGTTAACTAAGTTAACGTGCCTTCTAACGTGGTATTGATAGCCATCTCCAACGCTAGTGACAAAGGTGAGTGTCACTAACATTGGCATCATCTTCTTCCACGTTAGAGCTCACGTTAACTAAGTTAACGTGGCTCTTAACGTGGCCAATTGCCCCTTTTGGAACGTTAGGGGCACTTACTTTTACCACTAACGTTGGAGTTCTACTTCTCTTCCACGTTAGCTTCCACGTTAACATAGTTAACGTGGCAACTAACGTGGGCTATGATGGCTCACGAAGGGGTTATTGGCAATCACTTTTCTCATTAACGTTGCAAGCTAGCCTTCATTCCACGTTAGTAGTCACATTAGCTAGACTAACGTGGCTGCTAACGTGGTTCTTCCTTACTTCCTTTATCCTGAAATCAAGCAATAAAGTGAATCAAAGCTCTGATCCAAGTTATGAGACATGCATCATTCAATTTGTCCTTTAATTCATGCATAATTCTCATGAAATCATGTAAAATTCACAATGTTTGCTTGAATCAAGATGTAAGTGATTATTTACCCAAAACTTGCTTATTTCCTAAGAAAATGCATGAAACTACCTTAAAACCATAAAGAAAAGGTCAGTGAAACTGGCCAAAATGCCATGGCATCAGTTGTGCGTGCGCACAAGGCTGTACGTACGCACACAACCCAGAACTCACAAATTCTGCAGAATCTGCAGAATTCAGACTTTCGACCAAAACTTCCAATGATCATATCTCCTTCCACAAAATTCTAATTTCAATCAAATTTAACCATTTTAAAGCTTATGAAATTATCTTTCAATTGATATAAAAATCATCAAATTCTGAGAACAATTGCTCGAGATATGATCCGTTGAAGTTCATCGAAATTCCATTTTTACCAAAACTTATAAACTCCCCATTTCAAAACATAAACTTACCAAATTCCCAATCAAAATCAACCCAAAACTCAACCATTCCAACATTAACCATTTCCAACCCTCATTCAATCATCAACCCATCAATTACACCATATTTAACCAATATCTCAAATTAACAATTCTCACATCACAACCACCATTTCATATCTCAATTCCCAAAACAACAATCATTTTCATCAATCACCATATATTTTCACATGTCAACATCATACTCTACAAACATGCTCATCAACAAGAGTTTCAACCTTTTCATCAAATGAACATATCCATCCAAGTATCCATCTCAATCCAATTCATTCATCAAATATTTCAACATGTCACAACCCACCAAGTTCATGCATAACAACATAATTTACAACATTCACCAACTAACTCATTATTTTAAAACCCTATCCTAAAGCCACTAGCCTACATTTTCACACAACATTACATTTTAGATACAGGAAATCGAAATCATACATTGGCCGATTTCCGTTCCACCTGGAACACCTCTAATATCAACCTTCCAAGGTTTCTAAACTCCACCAACAGGTTTTCCCAACACAAAGCTCCTTTCCCAAGCTTTCCAAAATCACCAACCAAGCTCCAAAACACACATATATAATACCTAAGCCACAATATCACACCAAAACACAATAACTCAATACCCAATACCTCAAATTCATTATTTTAATAGGTTTTGAGATCTCTCACCTCACCCAAGGATCTAGGAAGCAAGGGCAAGCCTTCCTTTCAAGTTAATTTGGTCCTACAACACAAAGAGCTCACAAATTTCAACATTTTTGCCCAATAAATTCGAAATTAAGGGCTGGAATTCGAAAAAGAAAACGTGGTTTACCTCAAGATTGATTGTGTGAGTTTTGTAGAGCTCGACGCCGCGGTTGCGTGGCCACAAATGGTGCATCAATCGAAGCTTCGGATCAAAAGATATGATCAATTGAAATTGGAGCAAGGGTTTATGTTTCCTCCCCCTCTCTCCTTTCTAATTTCAGCGTGAGTGTGTTCTTGGAGGAGAGAGGGCTGAGTGATAAACCACTATTTTATGGTTTATCTTGTGCTTAATTGAGTGGATTTTATCAATCTTTCATACACTTATTCATACTATTTGCATGGTTTTACATTCTCCTTCCTGATTTTGTGCTATGATTGAAAACATGCTTCTTTGGCCTTATATTTGCTAATATTAATCCTCTCTCATTACCATTAGATGCCTTGATATGCGTGTTAAGTGATTTCAGAGTTTATAGGGCAGGAATGACTTAGAGAATGGAAAGAAAGCATGCAAAAGTGGAAGGAATACAAGAATCTGAAGGAAGTGCTAAAGCTGTCTAGCCTGACCTCTTGGTACTAAATCGACCATAACTTGAGCTACAGAGGTCCAAATGATGCAGTTTCAATTGCGTTGGAAAGCTAACATCCGGGGCTTCGATTTGATATATAATTTCCCATAGTTACCCTGACGATAAGTGATGCGAATGCATGATCTACGTGGACGCGTCGCAGTGGCAAAAAACCAGCGTGTTTGAATTCGAAACCAGCGAATTCTGGGTTGTTTCTGACCCATATCTCGACCCAGAAAACACAGATTAGAGGCTATAAAGTGGGAGAATGCATCCATACATCATACACTCATAATTCACTTTTCATAATTTAGATGTAGTTTTAGAGAGAGAGAGGTTCTCTCCTCTCTCTTAGGATTTAGGATTTCTTATTATTTCAACTTACAATTTCTTTTTGAGTTCCAGGTTCAATGTTCCTTTAATTTAACTTCTATTCTACTTTTATTTGTTCTAGCTTACTAGTTTATTCTATTTTTCTTGTTGATTCTCTTTTTAGCCAAATTGGCTTATGAACTCTTCATGTTAGATTATAATTTTTATTTAATAAATTGAGATATTTGAGATTTATGATTCTTATTTAGCTTTTTATATTCTTGATTTTAATTGATTAACTGGAGGCTCTTGAGTTATCAAACTTATCGTGATTGTTGATTAATTTTTCTAATTGAATTGAATTCCACTAACTCTAGTCTTTCCTCAGGAGTTGGCTAGGACTTGGGGATCTAACTAATTAGTCCACTTGACTTTCCCTTGCTGTCGTAAAGGTTAACTAAGTGGGATTAAACTCAATTCTCATAAAGATAACTAGGATAGGACTTCCAAATTTTCATACCTTGCCAAGAGTTTCATTAGATACTAATTTATTAATTCCTGCAATTTATTTTCCTTGTTCAAACCTTTTAAAATCCAAACACACTGTTTTTCATAACTAATAATAAGAACACCTCCCTGCAATTCCTTGAGAAGACGACCTGAGGTTTGAATACTTCGGTTTATAAATTTTATTGGGTTTGTTACTTGTGACAACCAAAACATTTGTAAGAAAGGATGATTGCTTGGTTTAGAAACTATACTTGCAACGAGAATTTATTCTGAATTCTAAACCGTCAATCATTCGTTCTTCAAAATGGCGCCGTTGCCGGGAAATTGCAAACGTGTGCCTTATTATTGGTTATTGTAAATATTTGTTTTTTACTTGTTTATTTGTTTTTATTTTTGTTTTTAATTTTGCTTTTTTCGTAAATTAAGAGGTTATTGTCTTTTATTTAGTTATTAAATTTTTTTCAAAAATTTGTTCTTCGTGTTCATCTTGACCTTCAAGTTGTTCTTAGTAGTTTTCTTTGTTTTGATCTAAAAATTTTAAGTTTGGTGTCATTTTATTGTTTTTCTCTTTCCTCGTTTAATTCAAAAATATCTTTTCTCTTTATTTTAATTGATTTTTTTCGAAAATTACAAAAAAAATATTCAGATTTTGATTTTAAAATTTTTATCTTATCTTATATTAGTTTTAAATTTCAAAATTCAAATCTTTTTCAAAAATCATATCTTTTTCAAAATCTTATCTTATCTTATTTCAAAAATCAAATTTCAAATTTCAATATTTAAATTCCAAAATTCAAAATTTAAATTTCAAAATTTAAATTTAAAAATTTTAAAAAATCAAAAATTTTCAAAATTTAAATCTTTTTCAAATCTTTATCTTATATTGTTAACTTTTCCAAATTCAATTTTCAAAATTTAAAAATTCAAATTTAAAAATTTTCAAATTTGAAATTTCAAAATTCAAAATTCAAAAATTTAAAATTCAAATTTAAAAATTCAAATTTGAAATTTCAAAATTCAAATTTCAAAATTTAATTTTCAAATTCAAAATTTAAATTTCAATAACCTTTTAATTTAAATTTGTTTTTATTTTCATTTTTAATTTTTATTTGCTATTATGAGTTCTCACCCCCATCGCTTTAAGTTTGGTTCCAATGTTGTAAGGAATGGAAACTATAATGAAAATAGGCATCAAGGTTGGAAGAATCAAAGATGGGAGGAGCCACAAGGATTTGATCAACCCTCTTGGCAACAACCCCCTCCAATGCACTATAACCAACAACCATTCTGTGATGCATACCAAAATAATAACTATGGTGGACCCCCTTGTAGTTACCAACAAGTCCCGCCATATGCTTATGAACCATCTCCTCAACACAACTTTGAACCACCATACTCACAAGCCCCTTACCACCATTCACCTCCATATGACCCTAACCCGTATCCATCATACCAACTACCTTATGAACCAAATGAACCATACATAGAACCACCCCCATTCCAACACAACTACTCTCATGAACCACTACCTCAATATACACCATCTCCTTATCATTATCAAGATGAACCACCTTCCTACCATGAACCCTCCTATCCACCCCAAACCTCCATGGAGAAAGCACTTGCCGATCTAAACTCTACTATACAATCTCTCGTCGCCCAAATCGGACCACCAAATACCTTCAACAATCAACCCTCAAGCTCTAGTGCACTTCCTTTTCAACCACAGAATGATCTCTCCATCCCATCACCATCATCCATGGAAGAGCACCCACATCCATCAATCCAAGAGCAACATGATCCTAATGATGCTATTGACATGGAACAAGAGAGAAGGGATCATCTTCGCGAATCCATACTTCATAAGGAGCTAGAGGAGGCCTTAAAGGTGAAGGTAGTAAAGACCCTTGAAGTCGAAGGAGTGGTTGAAGAATTAGTGAAGGAAGACATCAAGGAGGAGTCTGATTTTGTCTTAGAGCAAGAGGAGGCCCAGAACGTGGAGATAGGAGAGACCCTTGAAGATGAAAGAATAGTTGAAAGGAGTTGTCATGGAAAGAAAATCATCAAGGATGAGTACGATTTTATATTAAAACTACTGGACAAAGCAGTAATTATTGAAGAGGAAGAAGTGGTTGAAGACTTGGGAGATGCTGAACCTCCATGGGAAAGTCACGACATAGAGCCTCCTTCCAAGACGGTTGCATTTGATGTTGAGGAGGGTGTACAACCTCCAAGGCATGTCATGGTTAAGGACTTGGAAGAGGTGGATCAAGAGATGGAGATTCAAGAAGAAGAAGCACAACCTCCCATGCCCTTGGAAAGCAGTGAAGAGGAGATTGAATTGGAAGAAAGCTACCAAGAGAAAGAGGTTGAAATTGAAGAAGCTTACAAGGAGGTGGAAGTTGTTAGAGAAGAGCACAAGGGAGTGGAGCTTGCAAGTTCATTAGAAACACCTCTCCCAAGGCCATTACCATCCAACACAACGTTCAAGTGGGTAAAATTCTTATCCTTGACCTTTACCTTCCCACTTGAATATGGGCTACTTGAGACAGATGGTCAACTTAGAGCTCTTTGTGGCATTAAGAGTAAGAGGAAGATGGTTAGTGGTTGGAGTTGTCAGGCAAGGTTCATTAAGGTTCCACATTCCGCACTGGAGTACAAGTGTTGGCGCAGAGCTCAATTGAATGGGTCTAGGATGTTGTTTGGTCGCTTCAGTGAGAATTCAAATTGCTTGCCACCCGGATGGAACAATGATGATCAACTTGAAGACGGGTGTAGAAACAAGATTTGGGATCCGAGAATATATGACGATCAATTTTGGGAGCTCAAAGCTTATGAAGAACTCCATCAAAGCTTGAGGAATTTACCTGGTATTGATAGAGCTTATTAGAAGTCCAAGCATTGGTGGAAGTTTCAAGATGAGTTCAAGCACAAGCCGCCATGACAAGGAGCTCACCAAATGTCTAACTTAAGGACTTTAACTAAAAGTGCTAGGTGGGAGACAACCCACCAAGGTATGACCGCTCCTTTTCCAATTATAATTTTATTTAGTTTTGTTTGTTTTTGAGTTTTATTTTACTTCATTGGACCTGGAATAATTCATAGCATCTGCATACTGCATTCTGCATTTTGCATAAAAAAAATGCACGCGACGCGTCCGCGTCACAAGTGCATTAGGAAGAAAAGAAAAGTGAACAGAGAGTCACGTCAGAGCGTGGCTAGAGGCGTGCCTTTGGCACAAATTGATCCACGCGACCGCGTCGCTGACGCGTCCGCGTCATGTGGGAAAAATGCCTCCCACGCGTCCGCGTCACCCACGCGAACGCGTGGCTCTGTAAAATCGACATAAAGGGGTGTATGGCAGTATGTTGGGCTGGAATGGGGCTGGACTTGTGCTGGAAGCCCAAGCCCTCCGACGCGAACGCGTTCCCCACGCGGCCGCGTCGTTTTTAAAAAAATGGCCACTCACGCGATCGCGTCAACCACGCGACCGCGTCATCCAGATTTTTGGTAAAATGCATTTAAAACAGAGAGTTGCGCGACCGCGAGGCTACCCTCGTGCTAAAGGCACAAATCACTCCACGCGAACGCGTGACCCACGCGTCCGCGTCGCATGCGTCACACAACTTATCCAGATCAGCGCCAATTATCTTATCTTTTCTTTTCTAATCCTAATTTCTTCTATCTTAAGGCTAGTAATCTGCACAATCTATAGAGAAAGGCATCAGTTGGAGCAACTCGTCCACTTGTACATCTTAGCATGCACCGAGGACGGTGCAACCTTTAAGTGTGGGGAGGTTGATACCGACTTCCAGGGGTTAGTTACCTTCTTTTCAACACCAATACTCTATTTTCTTTGTTTGTTCATTGTTGCATTTGCATATTTGATTGCATGTTTGTTTAATTTTATGCATTTAGTTACTACTTGGTTGAAGTAATATTTTCTTTTTCAAGAAATTTTTATAGTATTTCACTAATTTAAATTGAAAAATTTTTGTTAAATTTGTTTGAAGTTGTATTTAGAACATGGTTTTTGAGCCAAAGAACACACAACCTGTGAGATTTTGAGCTTATTTATATGGTTACATTATTTAACCATAATATTTTTATTCTTGTGTGTTTTCTTCTCTATAATTGCAATCTTTGCTTTCTTCCATTCTATATGTCCATTATTTAGTGTATTTACATGCTTGCATATGATTGGGGCCATTACTTGTTTTCACTCACTTATCCCAAATAATCCTACCCTTTTATATCACCCTTGTTAGCCACTTTGAGCTTTTTAACCCCCGTCTATTCCATAACCACATTACTAGCCTTAAGTAGAAAAACAAAATAAAAATCCCAAGTTGAATCCTTGGTTAGCTTAAGATAGATATTGTGTATAATTTAAGTATGGAAAATTTTATGGGAACATGAGATGATAAAAAAAAAGGGAATTAAATTGAATAAGTTATTTGAAAATTTGGGAAGCATGCTCATGTGAAATCAAAATAATTAAATTACCATATGTATTGAAAAAAAAATTTAAGTAATTAAATAAGGGGATACAAAAAAATTTAAAAAAATAAAAAAATAAATATTACCCCAAATGCAAAATAAAAAGAATCAATGCACATGGGACAAAATTCAAAAATAAGTTTGATACATGAGCATGTCATACAAAAGTGGAAAAAATTTGGGTAGCTAGGTAAAGCATTTTAAATTATATAAAGTATGTATATGTTAGATGAGATCTTAGACAAATCAAGGATTCACTTTGTTAGCTCACTTAGCCTTATATATCCTTACCTTTACCTCAGTCCCATTACAACCCTGAAAAGACCTCATGATGTTTGCATTGGTACATTAAATTTTTGTTGATTGGTTAGATGAAGAATAAAGTTTAGAAAGCATGACTAGAGAAGAGTAGAGTGAATTAACCCTAGACACTTGAGAGATTAAAGTGCATATACACTACTAGTGAGGGTTCAATGCTTGATTCTATGTTCCCTGCTTTCATGAGCTATCTTCTTACAAGTTTACTTGTCTTTTATTGTATGATTTGAATTAGTGGAATCTAATTTATGTTTGTCCTAGAAAACTTGTTTACTTTTAACCAAGTAGGTAGAAACATTTTGCATGAACTTACATTCATATAGATAGGTTGCATTTCATACATTCTATCATTCCTCTTCACTCTTTTAGTTCTCTTAAGCTTAGCATGAGGACATGCTAATGTTTAAGTGTGGGGAGATTGATAAACCACTATTTTATGGTTTATCTTGTGCTCAATTGAGTGGATTTTATCAATCTTTCATACACTTATTCATACTATTTGCATGGTTTTACATTCTCTTTCCTGATTTTGTGCTATGATTGAAAACATGATTCTTTGGCCTTATATTTGCTAATATTAATCCTCTCTCATTAACATTAGATGCCTTGATATGTGTGTTAAGTGATTTCAGAGTTTATAGGGCAGGAATGACTTAGAGGATGGAAAGGAAGCATGCAAAAGTGGAAGGAATACAAGAATCTGAAGGAACTGTTAAAGCTGTCCAGCCTGACCTCTTGGTACTAAATCGACCATAACTTGAGCTATAGAGGTCCAAATGATGCAGTTTTAGTTGCGTTGGAAAGCTAACATCCGGGGTTTCGATTTGATATATAATTTTCCATACTTACCCTGACGATAGGTGACGCGAACGTGTGATCTACGCGGATGCGTCGCAGTGGCGAAAAACCAGCGTGTTTGAATTCGAAACTAGCGAATTCTGGGCTGTTTCTGACCTAGTTCTCGGCCCAGAAAACACAGATTAGAGACTATAAAGTGGGAGAATATATCCATACATCATACACTCATAATTCACTTTTCATAATTTAGATATAGTTTTAGAGAGAGAGAGGTTCTCTCCTCTCTCTTAGGATTTAGGATTAGGATTCCTCTTAAAGGATTTAGGATTTCTTATTATTCCAACTTACAATTTCTTTTGAGTTCCAGGTTCAATGTTCCTTTAATTTAACTTCTATTCTACTTTTATTTGTTCTAGCTTACTAGTTTATTCTATTTTTCTTGTTGATTCTCTTTTTAGCCAAATTGGCTTATGAACTCTTCATGTTAGATTATAATTTTTATTTAATAAATTGAGGTATTTCAGATTTATGATTCTTATTTAGCTTTTTATATTCTTGGCTTTAATTGATTAACTGGAGGCTCTTGAGTTATCAAACTTATCGTGATTGTTGATTAATTTTTCTAATTGAATTGAATTCCACTAACTCTAGTCTTTCCTCAGGAGTTGGCTAGGACTTGGGGATCTAACTAATTAGTCCACTTGACTTTCCCTTGCTGTCGTAAAGGTTAACTAAGTGGGATTAAACTCAATTCTCATAAGGATAACTAGGATAGGACTTCCGAATTTTCATACCTTGCCAAGAGTTTCATTAGATACTAATTTATTAATTCCTGCAATTTATTTTCCTTGTTCAAACCTTTTAAAACCCAAACACACTGTTTTCCATAACTAATAATAAGAACACCTCCCTGCAATTCCTTGAGAAGACGACCCGAGGTTTGAATACTTCGGTTTATAAATTTTATTGGGTTTGTTACTTGTAACAACCAAAACGTTTGTAAGAAAGGATGATTGCTTGGTTTAGAAACTATACTTGCAACGAGAATTTATTTTGAATTCTAAATCGTCAATCATTCGTTCTTCACTGAGCTTCACTAATTAAATGAAGCTTGGCTGGGCCTTGGTGTAAGACCCGGTTAATTAACGGCTAATTAACCCATAAATGAGAATTTATTCTAGAAAGCCAAAAATGTTATTTTTATGGCTAAATAGGACCCAACTCTCTTGAAGGAGAAGGTTAATCTTGTCTCCTTGGACCTTGAGTGTGGTAAGATTCTCAATCCTAGTGTAATTTATTGTTCTATGATGTTTGGGTATTGAGATGTTGTGTATGGATATGATGATTGTGGCTTATGTTGTGTATATGTGAATATTGGAGCTTGATTGGTGATTTTTGGAAAGCTTGGAAGAGGGTTTTGTGTGATAAAATCTGTTCTTGGAGGTGTTGATACCTTGAGAGCTTGTGGACAAGTGATTTGGAAGTGCTCCGGTTGAGCTTGGGAAATCGGCTAAGGTACCTAGCATGCCTAGCATGAGGAAAAGGGCTAGTGAATGTGGTAACTTGCGAGTGAAGCAAGGGAAAAATGAATGATCCATGAGGATCAAAGATGATTATGTGAGATGTGGAGGATGGCGGTGGAAGTGCTTGTTATGCCATGGGCCAAATGGCCGTAATTGTTAATGAATTGGCTGGTTATGGATTTAACTATGAGCCGGATGGCTGGATTATGCCGTGTGGCGGCGGAGCCATGTTTATGGCTAAGTATAAATGCATATATGCTGTTGAATGAATTGTGAAATCACTAGGGTTTACATGAGTAAGTAATTGATGCATAAATCCACTTCCGGGGCCCACTTGGTGTGTGTTTGGGCTGAGCCTGAGTGTTGCACGTGTAGAGGCCATTTGTGGAGTTGAACGCCAGTTTCTGTGCCAGTTTTGGGCGTTCAACTCTGGTTTTGGATCCTTTTTTGGCGCTGGACGCCAGATTTGGGCATAAGGCTGGCGTTGAACGCCAGTTTACGTCGTCAATTCTTGGCCAAAGTATGGACTATTATATATTTCTGGAAAGCCCTGGATGTCTACGTTCCAACGCAATTGGAAGCGCGCCATTTCGAGTTCTGTAGCTCCAGAAAATCCACTTTGAGTGCAGGGAGGTCAGAATCCAACAGCATGAGCAGTCCTTTTAGCCGCTTAGACCAGGATTTTATTCCTTTAGGCCCTCCTATCCACTGATGCTCAAAGCCTTGGGATCCTTTTTATTTGCCCTTGCCTTTTGGTTTTAAGGGTTATTGGCTTTTTCTGCTTGCTTTTTCTTTTTCTTTTTTTTTCTATATTTTTTTTCGCCTACTTTTTTTTTTTCTGCAAGCTTTGTTCTTTGCTGCTTTTTCTTGCTTCAAGAATCATTTTTATGATTTTTCAGATTATCAAATAACATGTCTCCTAGTCATCATTCTTTCAAGAGCCAACATATTTAACATTCTTAAACAACTTCAAAAGACATATACACTGTTCAAGCATACATTCAGAAAACAAGAAGCATTATCACCACATCAATATAATTAAACTAAGTTCAAGGATAAATTTGAAACTCATGTACTTCTTGTTCTTTTGAATTAAAACATTTTTCATTTAAGAGAGGTGATT
>NC_029794.2:96364657-96367015 GCF_000816755.2 Arachis ipaensis
GAGATGAACCTTTCCATCTCCCATGACTCGGATGTGGAAGCTTTTGTCTTCCCTTTTCCTCTTCTAGAGGATTCTCCGGTCTTAGGTGCCATCAATGATAATGGAAAAACAAAAAAGCTATGCTTTTACCACACCAAACTTAGAATATTGCTCGCCCTCGAGCAATAAACAAAAGAATAGATGATGAAGAAGAAGAAATGGAGGGGAGGGAGAGGGAGATGTGGTTTCGGCTAAGGAGAGTGTAGAGGGGTGTGTTGTGTGAATTTGGTGAAGAATGGAGGTCTTTATATAGGGAAGGGAAGGGGGGGAAGGTTTCGGCCATATGGGTGGGTTTGGGTGGGAAATTGGTTTTGAATTTTGAAGGTAGGTGGAGTTTATGAGGTAGGTTTATGGGGAAGAGTGGGTGGATGTGAGTGGTGAAGGTTTAGTGGGGAAGAGAGATTGAGGTGATTGGTGAGGGGTTTTTAGGGAAGAGTGTTTATGGGATTGTGTGAAAGAGAGTGGGGAGAAGAAGTGAGTGGAGGTAGGTGGGGATCCTGTGGGGTCCACAGATCCTGAGGTGTCAAGGCATTTACATCCCTGCACCATTAGGCATGTAAAAATGCCTTTGTACCCAACTCTGGGCGTTCAGCGCCAGGTTGGTGGCCATTTTGGGCGTTCAACGCCCATTTGTGTGCCATTTTTGGCGTTGAACGCCAGAACTATGCCTGTTCTGGCGTTCAGCGCCCAGAAGCTGCCCATTTTGGGCGTTCAGCGCCAGAACCATGCTCTGTTCTGGCGCTGAACGCCAGACAGATGCTCCTCCAGGGTGTGATTTTTCTTCTGCTGTTTTTGATTCCGTTTTCAATTTTTATACTTATTTTGTGACTCCACATGATCATTAACCTAAGAAAACATGAAAAACAATAAAAATAAGAGTTAGATAAATATTGGGTTGCCTCCCAACAAGCGCTTCTTTAATGTCAATAGCTTGACAGTGGGCTCTCATGGAGCCTCACAGAATTTGATTTGACTCATAAGAAACAACTTTGATTTTTAAAAATTTTTGAAAAAGTCAATCCAAATTTTCGAATTTGATGAGAGAAAAAGGGAAAGATATTTTTTTGATTTTTTGAATTTTTATGAAAACATGAAAATTATGCAATGCATGAAATTTTTTAGATCAAAACATGAATGTATGCAAGAATGCCATGAATGTCAAGATGAACACCAAGAACACTTTGAATGTCAAGATGAACATCATAGACACAATTTTGAAAAATTTTTTAATGCAAAGAAAACATGCAAGACACCAAACTTAGAATTCTTTAATGCTTACGCACTAAGAATTCAAGAATGCATATGAAAAATAATAAAAGACACAAAACAAAAAATCATCAAGATCAAACAAGAAGACTTACCAAGAACAACTTGAAGATCATGAAGAACACCATGAATGCATGAAATTTTCGAAAAATGCAAGATGCACATGCAATTGACACCAAACTTATGATCTGACTCAAGACTCAAACAAGAATCACAAAAATATTTTTGATTTTTATGATTTTCTAATTTTTTTTTTTGGATTTTTATTTTATATTTTTCGAAAAATTATTTAGAAAAAAGAAAAATAAGGATTCCAAAATTTTTAATATGAATTCCAAGAATCTTGCCATGTTAGTCTTAAAGCTCCAATCAAAGGGTCTGGCATGGCTTAACAGCCAGCCAAGCTTTAGCATATAATTACATGGGCTGGAGTGATTAGTTGAATACCAATCCCAAAGTAGTTGGGGTATGGCTTTACAGCCAGATATGAATCAACATATTTCATGAAACACTAGAATTCATTCTTAAAAATTTTGAAGCCATAGAATAATTTATTTTTGAAAACACATTTTTTTTTTTTGAAAACTTTTTTTTTTTCGAAAACAAAGAAAAATTTTTGAAAGATTTTTGAAAATTTTTTGAAAACAAAACAAAAAGAAAATTACCTAATCTGAGCAACAAGATGAACCGTCAGTTGTCCAAACTCGAACAATCCCCGGCAACGGCGCCAAAAACTTGGTGCACGAAATTGTGATCTCTGGTAATGGCTTTTTAGGCCAGACACTCTGATCTAGTTTTACAGTCTGTCACAACTTCGATACAACTAACCAGCAAGTGCACTGGGTCGTCCAAGTAATACCTTACGTGAGTAAGGGTCGAATCCCACGGAGATTGTTGGTATGAAGCAAGCTATGGTCACCTTGTAAATCTCAGTCAGGCGGATATAAAGTGATAATGTTGTTTTCGAATATTATATAATAAAATAGGGATAAAGATACTTATGTAAATCATTGGTAGGAATTTCAGATAAGCGAATGGAGATACTTTTCGTTC
>NC_029794.2:96367062-96373145 GCF_000816755.2 Arachis ipaensis
TTCCGGATTCTCTTGAATGCCGCCATCATTCTAGCTTACGCCATGAAGATTCTGGTTAGGAGATCTAAGAGATATTCATTCTAGCTTATTTCATGTAGAACGGAGGTGTTTGTCAGGCACGTGTTCATAGGGGAGATGGTGATGAGCGTCACACATAATCATCACCTTCATCACGTTCTTGGGTGCGAATGGATATCTTAGAAGCGAAATAAGATGAATTGAATAGAAAACAATAGTACTTTCATTAATCTTTGAGAAACAGCAGAGCTCCACACCTTAATCTATGGAGTGTAGAAACTCTACCGTATGAAAATACATAAGTGAAGGTCCAGACATGGCCGAGATGGCCAGCCCCCTTGATCTAAGAACAATGCGTTCAAAGATGATCCTAAGATCCTAAGATGATCAAAAGATGCCTAATACAATAGTAAAAGGTCCTATTTATAATAAACTAGCTACTAGGGTTTACATGAGTAAGTAATTGATGCATAAATCCACTTCCGGGGCCCACTTGGTGTGTGTTTGGGCTGAGCCTGAGTGTTGCACGTGCAGAGGCCATTTGTGGAGTTGAACGCCAGTTTACGTCATCAATTCTTGGCCAAAGTATGGACTATTATATATTGCTGGAAAGCCCTGGATGTCTACTTTCCAACGCAATTGGAAGCGCGCCATTTCGAGTTCTGTAGCTCCAGAAAATCCACTTTGAGTGCAGGGAGGTCAGAATCCAACAGCATCAGCAGTCCTTTTTCAACCTCTGAATCTGATTTCTGCTCAAGTTCCTCAATTTCAGCCAGAAAATACCTGAAATCACAGAAAAACACACAAACTCATAGTAAAGTCCAGAAATGTGAATTTAACATAAAAACTAATGAAAACATCCCTAAAAGTAACTAGATCCTACTAAAAACATACTAAAAACAATGTCAAAAAGCGTATAAATTATCCGCTCATCAGGTTTCCTTTGGGGTTTCCTTATTTTATTATATGTATATATTGCTATGCTCGGACCGGTTCTCTTCGCAGCCGGATTTTGAGTCTTGATATTCTTGTTTTTGACACTCTTTATATATATGACCTCGCGTTAGCTTATCCCGGTTCGTTACGTTATCGATCGGAGTGTTGCGCGTTCGAGTTACGGTTTTTGTTTACCCCCTCTTTTTCTACAAAGGCTCCTAGTTATAATCAATTATTCATACTACTATACGTACTAAATTTTTGTTTTAGAGGTCGTAATACCTTGCCATCTCTGAATTATGACTTAAGCATAAGACTTTGTATGGTAGGGTGTTACACTTGGGCCCAACCGGTTGGTCCGGTTTGGCCCGTTTAGTCAAATCTTGGGCCAATTTCTTTAAAATTTGTGTCAAAATTCTCGTTTTAAATTTTCTTATCACATTAAACCATAAAAATCCCATTTTCTCCTTCTCTAGAATATATTTTAATTTATGGGTTAATTAGCCATTAATTAATCGGATTTTACAGTTGTTATTTTTCAGATGCAGGTCGCAACACACCTCAATAAGTTTGCGGACGTGGTGACAGAACGAAGGATGATTCAGCTTTATTTTGTACTTTATTTTGTTATTAGTTCTCTCACTTTTGGATTATTGTATTTTGTTAACTTAGAGGATTTTGCTTTAAACTTTGAGAGATAGGAAGTAAGCCTTTTATATATAAGGCTCAAAATCTAAATATTTAAAGTAAAGCATATAAAATACTCATTATTTTTTAATTACTAAAACTTTAAATCATAACTAAGAAAATGTCCTCTTACTATGAAAATTATATGAGTGCTAATTGATTTAAAACTCAAAACCTTATACTTAGCTTCAATTACTTTTTTACAAGATAATTTTCTAAAAATATAAATCAGAAATAAATATCATAAATCTTAGTTAATTTTATAATTTAATTTTCAAAAATTCAGAATCTTACAAATTTAGTATTTAGATAATAAAATATAATTAAAATATTTTTTCACAAGATATTATATTTTAAAGTAATTTTACTATAAAAGTTAACATCCAATATTTTAAAAAAAGTTTAGTCAAAAAATAATTTATAGACATAACATCATAAAATATTTAAAATAAAATGAATAATAGTAAACAACAAAAAAGTAACGTGATTATGCTAAAAAGACAATAACATCACCCCTGGAAAATGAATACAAATGAGTATGTAGAGTAACAAAAGATTGGATGAATAAATTTTTCATAATATTTAGCATGGGTTTATGAAAGACTGCAATTTATAAAAAGTTGTATATTTTTTGCCTTTTAGATATAACGCTGGTTTGGTAAAATTTTTAACTTTTGAATGTAATTTATTAAAATTAGTTTTGAAAGATAACCTTTTAAAAATTGTAGCATATAAATTTGATAAATCAAATTAAAAATAATTTTTAAATAAATACAAACAACAATAATTATATTTAGTTTACTTTACTAAATATAAAACTAGGTTCTTAAATTTTTAAAAAACATAAGCACTACTATTAAACCAAACTATAATTCCTGAAAAACAAGTTGTACCAGTTGTATTTTAGAAAACAAAATAGAATTTGTGGTAACCATAATTTAAAAAAATTCTTTGGTGAAATTAATTTGTGAAAACCATAATATACATTCATTACAAATTCTTTTTTATTTCCGTGACCTGCATTTTGGTCTTTTTTTATATTATTTTCACTCTGATATACTGCTGGAATAATAATACTGTGGGCCTATTAAGATTATTAGTTATTTTTGCTATCTTGATATATGTTTTTGGTCATGCTCTCTTGATTCTAGATACGGAACACTTCATCTGTCCCAAATATTCTTCAACTCTTGTGTGGTGCATGAATTTTTGGCCAAACAAAAAACTCTTTCAACAGACAAAGTTGGCCCATCAAATGATAAAAAAACTGTGATTACATTTCAAATCAAACTGTTACTTTTTATGGCAGTATGCTACTAATCACTGCGATAAGCTATAATATGTCAGCCTTTTCTGCTATTGTTGAACCATCAATCAGTCACAAATGTTCACATATCCTTCCTATGCTATGCCACTAGTATTCTATAAGTGTAGAAAATTTTTCTTGTCTACACCCTAGCATTCATCAAATGAATATAGTTTTCCTTAAAGAAAGGGTATAGTAGTCGAGTCACAACTCACACCTCACAATTGAAGCACTAAATCATTTTCTTCCTCAATCTATAGTAATCTACAACTTAGGATTTGTTTGTAGACTGAGCTGGGTTGTCTTCAATTATCCTTCGAGACTTACCAATGGGTGTTCCATGGCTAACAATCCTTCACAGCTTCTCCCATCAAGTTGTTTTACTTTGTTCTTATCATCACATTTTCTCTAACTCCTTTTTAATTTTTATTGTAACAATTGGAGAGTAATGAATGAATATATGGAGAATTGATTGACCGGTGTATAGGGTCAAAAATATAGGTGATAATGAAAGGGGACAAAGAGCTTATTGGTACTCTCAGAGGCTATGATGTCTATGTTAATATGGTTCTTCAAGATGTTACTAAATAGTAACACCTCTACTCACTTGTTAATTACTTAATTCTTATGCAATATTTGTTGCCATTTCTTCCCAATGTTATATTACTGGATTATGTGCATTTTGTGTGTTTCTATGTTAACTGCATACTTATAGCCCAAGTTTTTAGTTGTTATGTTGATTTGTTGGTATTGGAGTGTAAACCAATCCAAAGTGCTCAACTTGTCTGAATACTGGTTAAACTATTAGTTTTTTACTCTAGTAAAATGTACTTTGTTGTAGGCGTTGTTGGTATTTTTTACGAGCTCTAGTAACAACTAGAATTAGTTGACTAATAGGTGTGTTAATCAAATTGTTTATGTAGAGAAGTTGTTGTATCTTTTGACTTTAGCGAATTTTCTTGGAAAATGTTATTCCACACATTATCATTGTATTCAGGGAAACAATTTGCTAGTTTGCTACTTTGTGTATGTGACCTGCTTTCAATATTATTTTATTTTATATTTTAGCTTTGAAAACCTTATGGTTAAATAATGTTCAAAATAAAAAACTACAGTTCAGACAAGATTCTTGTTGACATGTATGCTATGAGCTTGTATAAGGTTATTTGGTTTATTAACTTTACATTCATCCAACAGTGAAATCACTACAGAAGGAAGGCGGATAACAAAGCTTGATCAGATCTTACTCAATGGAAATAATATTGCCGTTATAAGTTAGAAATAATTGTTTTCTCCTGCATACTTATATTGTAATTTGACAGTTTCTATGAAGGAAAAAAATTTGCAACAAGTTTACTACTTCCTTGTTTTCTTAATTCTTATGTAAGGCTTTTCTTGACAACAGTGCTACAGAGTTTAGACTATAATAGTGTCATAAGGTGCATGATGCTTTGTTTAATTCTGATATAGCATTCTTAGTTGTATTTTCATACTGTGTAAATGCAGTTGGTCCCTGGTGGTTCCCCTGATACAGAGTGAAAGAACTCTACTGTCAATGTTTTAGGCCCTTGATTCCTCTAGTTTAATGAGGATTGTGGTTTCTGGTAGATGTTACTTTCTGCCAGATTGTGTCAAAAATAACATGATGGTGAATACTGCATTGCAGGTTCTTAACTAGTAGTTGATGAAATTGAATACATACTAATTAGCGTTGACATTGTTAGCATGGTCCATTTCCTAAATTCTAACTAGGCTAGAAAATCTGTTGATCAATTTTCCTTCCACTAAGTTGAGTTTGGGCCATGATGTGATGGGTGTGTATGATACAGTTCGAACCATATTCTCAGAGCCTAGTTAAGGATTTGTGATTCCTATAATTTTATTTTTATTCACAAATTCTTTTATTTGCTTATAAATAAATTAATTGAGTAAAAATTAATAGTAGTAATTTTTTTTATGAGTGCTTTATTTATAAAAAAGAAAGATCGTTATTTACAAGTTAGGCTCCAAAGTGGTCATGAGATTCTAATTGCACCAATTACGTCTCTAAAATTGGCAAAAGTGCACCACATTAATTCTTGAATTATTTTTCGTTAACGACATGCTGATATGGTTGATGACATGGTGTGTGATGGTATGATGAGAAATTGATCAATGACATGTGGTATGTTGATGTGGATGGGTGTGTAACATGTTGCAACATTATTCGTCCACATCTCATCCACTATGTCATCATTGTAGATGCACCAAATTGGTTCTTGATTTTTCATTAAGGAACTCATTTTAATCCTAGAAATTGATTGTCGTGTATCAAATTAGTCTATTTACTAGTGTTCTCTCCTTTTCTACAAATTCAAAATTCTCAATATCTTTAAATGCACTAATTTTAATTTTATTTTTTCACATATTTTTAAAATACAAATACTTTTGATAAATATTTTTAAGATTTGAGTTTTAATCATACAAATTTTTTTACATAATAATTTAAAATTGATAACTACACAATGTGAGATAATTTTCCATCCAATAAGGGTGGGAATCACATTCTCACTTCAGATAATATTATTAATTTAGAGAACTAAGTTATCATCTCTCCTTATAAATATCCCAACAAATTCTAGTATGTTGGAGTCCCTTACAGGTATTTTCAACCACCGTCTTGGAGTTAACGTGAAAGCACTTCAAGCACTCTTATTGTCATCTTCGACCTCTTTCATCTAGCTCATTTACACACAACTAGTTTTAGGCACCCTTTGTAACAATGATAATGTTATTTAATAAAAGAATTATATGATTAATTTAAAAAACTTAATTTTTTAAGTCAAAAAAACGTGTATTTCATACAAACTGAACAAACAAAAAATGTGTATTTTAATTCTTGATTTCTTGTTAAAAACATATATATTTTTTGAGAAAAATAAAAAAAATTTAATCAATCATATATATATTTTTTTTAAATAACATACTTATATATTACAAAATTTATCAATGTTAAATTATTATAAAAAAATTATACAATTAAAACTAAAATCTTAGAAATATTTTATGAAAGAACTTGTGTACCCCTCTTAATTTTAGAAAATTTAATTATGAATGAGTTATGTTTTATTAGCTTCTCATTATAAAAATTATTAAG
>NC_029794.2:96373170-96380156 GCF_000816755.2 Arachis ipaensis
AAGTTTTATATATTTTATGAATAAAAGAAATGTTATTTATTTATATCTAGATTTTAAAATTTGAGTACTTATTTGAAAATAATTTGTAAGTTGATAATTAAAAAGTATTCTTAAAGATAATTATATTGAATTATAATTGGTTTTAAATTACTTTACCCCCTGATTTTAGTGAAAATTACCTAATAATTCTTACCCCTCTTTTTCCAAACTAAACATTAAGTTCACCCTAATCCTAACTGTAAGACCTAGAACTTTTGAAAAGTCTTATTATGATCAAGTCTCAAATCATATAGTTATTTATAGCCTTAATTTCGGAAATCATTTTTATTAAAGAAAATTTAAGCAAGTTTTGATTTATTGAATTTGAGACGAGTTATGATTATTATCCAATTTTACAATTATTGGATTATTTTCTATATTTGAATTATAAAGTTGATAGTTATAAAATAATAAGGATTTTTATATGATTTGGATTGGATAAGTAATATTTTAAATATTAATACTGCTATTTTGGAAAATGAAGAAATTAAGTATATTATTTCTAATTATTTGACTTGAGCATTTTATTGAAAATAATTTGTAAAAATTGATGAGCAAATTGTATTTTCTATATACAATTAGTGTTGGATCTAATTTGGATTTCAATTACTATAGTATCTCCAATTTTATGCAAAATTACTATATTGCCCCTTACCCTAATTTGGCATACCCTTCCCTCTATTCTCTCTTCATGCTGCGCAGCCTCAAACCCTCTTCTTCACTGTATTTGCTGCGCAGCCCTAACCTAACTAAGCACACACTTATGGTTCCTTAAACCAGTGGGAAAAGAAGAACGGGAATCAGGAAGGAGGAAATCAGAAAACACAACACACACACCCACGAAGCACTGTTGGTCGCGGAGAAGGGGAAGGGAAGGGGAACAAGTCGCGTCGGTGTACTGGAAGAGAGGAGATGCGCGAAAGGGAGCCACTGCGGGGAAGCCATCGCCGCCTGCCACCATCGCCGAGCGTGGGGCCGCCGTCCTCCTCGTCGCCGACCAGCCCGTCTCGTTGCCGCCGTCGAACCCGTCCCTTGCCGCCGCCGTTGAAGCTGCGAACAGAGAAGAGGGAAAGGGATGAGTCGCGAGGAAGCAACGCTGCCCTTCCATTGCCGCTGCTACCACGGTTTTGGTTGAGGGTATCCCCGTCGCCGTGGGTGGTTCCACCGCCCTTGCTGCCGTGCCGTCAGAGTCTGCCGCCATGGCCGCCGGTCTCCTAGTTGCTGCTGTGGTTGTGGGTCTGCTGTGTATGGTTGCCGGAAAACCCTTCTGCCACCGGAGCTGCCCTGAAACACCATCGGAGTCTAACAGCACCACTGCGGAGTTTTGAGGCCACCGAAACCACCACCAGAGGTTCTGGCTACTTCCGCCGTCACCGGAAAAGTTGCCGGTAAGGGTTTTATTTGAAGTTTCTGCCTTTTTGCATTTCGAGAAGGTTTTAACGCTGCACAGTCTTTATAGTTAATCTACCGGAGCTTCTGGCCGCCGCCGGAGCTGTTGCCGAGCCTGTTCGAAATCGCAGCTGCCTTATCTCGTTATTTCGGTAAGTAAGTGTGTTTCGAAAAAGCCTCGCGTTAGTATCCGGTTGTGTTTGATTAATAAATATGAGTTTTGGTAACGTGGGGGTCGAGTCCTGATTATTGTATGTTGCGATTAGTGTTTCTATGGATATTGCGAAAGTGGCTGAGAGATGAGGTTTTGATTGCCGTCAGTTCGGGTTGTGGCGAAAAGGACTCTGTGAGGCGTTTGGATTATGGAACTTTGCGTTTTGAGGTAGGGGCGTTTTCCAAAAACTATATTTTATATATTAGAATTATTACATATGGATACTGATGTGAGTGAATGTGTATTTGGTGATTGTATCGGCCTTATGTATGGCTTGATTTGCCTTGGTTGGTTATGAACATCTGTTGGTTGAATTGTTGTGTGGTTTTGTGAAATGAAATGCTTTTCAAGTTGATTCTTTTAAAGCTTTGAGATCGAGTTTAACCCATTGAGAATTAATTTGAGTTAATTTTATTGAGAATGTGAAAAATAGAATCTACTCTTGAATTCAGTCTTGTTTGCTTTAAATGATGATTTTGAATGTTTCAAAATGAATCTTTAACTTTCCATGGTTATGGAAGTTTTGAAAAGAGGATGCCGAGAGTGGCATGGTTTTAAAAGGGGAATTCACCTTGAGTAAAAGTGGCTTATAAGCCTGAGATGATTTGAGAAATGAGACCTTTAAAGCCAAGGCTGAAAAGAGTTGAAATTTGATTTCAAAGTGAAATGAATTGAGGAAATGATTTATGGCTCAAATGCCGATTTCATGAATTTGATGATTTTGTTGTGAGCCGGGATGGCTGTGTATGATTATGAATAATGGCTAGTTCTGGATTGAACTGTGAGCCGGATGGCTGAGTTATTGCCGGGTTACGACAAGGCCATTATGGATTATGGCTGAGTATAAATGCATATATGATAAATGAACTAATATGATAAATGAATAATGATGGAAAATGTTGAATTTAAGTATGCTTGTGTTTTCTCTCTGGTTGTAAGGGTGACAGGGCACCGATACCCTCTAATGGCGACAGGGCGCAAATACCCTCTAATGGTGACAGTGCACATATTCCCTCTTATGATATTAGTGCGCAACAGAGAGACTGTGCCCGGGTTAGCTACCGGACACGTCGGGTTGGCTTGATAACCGACAGATGATATCATCAGCCACTAGGGACAGGCATGCATCATATGCATTTATGTGACAATGGTTGGGTGTGCATATTATACTTGGTTTGCCTATGTGATTAATTGCTAACTGTTCTACCTGTAATAACTGTTTGTTTGTGCTTGAACGTCCTATCTGTGTTTGCATCTGGGACCCTGTTGGATTGTGGTGATTGGTTGTTGGTTAGATTGTTTGGGCCTAGGGCCGTGGTTAAATTGAGATGGACCGATAATTGGTTTCGGTTTTGTGTTTCTAATTTGGAAAAGTGTGAAATGCTAATTTGGTTCAGCATGGTTAAACCTTTTTAAAAGGCTTTTGAGTTTTTGTGAATTGAACGGTTCCTCTTCTAGAAAAGATATTCTGAATTTACTTTTATTGTAAACTGTTGTTTTTGAAAGGAAGCATAAGACGGGTAGTAATCACTGGTACGGTTTATCTTCACGTATCCTATTAAAGTAATTCCAAAAAAACCTCTACTGAGAACCCTTTCGAGGATGATGTTCTCACCCCCTTACATTTTTTCCCCTTTCAGGATATGGGCACAGAAGTTACGAAGAGTTTATTTATTTGTTGTTGAGATGCTCTGTATTGTTTTAGTTATGGTTTATTGTACCCTCGCCTTTATCTTGATATATTCTGTAAGAGGGATAGGGATTGTATTGGTTAATGCTTGTAATAATGTTTATATATATGTATGTATATATATGGATGTACTCTTTATGAGTTTCTGAAAGTTGTATAGTATCTATGGACGTGCGATGTCGAACAAAAGTATTTTAGGAGCGGTACTGCGATTTAAAGTTTTTAAACAGGCTCATATTTTAATATTAAATATTATAAAAGTTGTCGTAATGTCCGAGCTATCAGAGTCGCGCAGCCGAAGCGTGAGCTTTGGTAGTTAGGGTGTTACATTATGGTATCAGAGCAGTCCTTCCTGTAGAGCCTGAGGAATGGACCGACTATGCTTCAATTGCATACTCTGAGCGTTTGTCATGTATTAGGTCTGGTCGAATGACAGGAATTAGAGCTTTATGCACATACCGGTCTATTGATTAACGTTGTTAGTCTTGCATTGCATAATTCCTGATATTAAGTTTGGCCGGCTTAATACTAGTGAATTATGTATATGAGAGCACTAATGGGTTATCATAGATGATATACGAGTTTTGAGTAAAACGAATCGCGGGTTTTGGGAATGCTAGAAACTATTTCTCGAGGCTATTCAGTTGTGTGTCTTGAATTCTGTTCGAGTCGACCTGTTCTTTCGTATCCTAACTTGAAGTTCTTGGTTGTTAATCCTTTTGAAAAGTAGTTTGATTTTTCAACTTTATTCCTCTATTCATATGCATTCTTGTTTGATCTTAATTGCATATGCTTGTTTGGAATCCTTGTTGCATCTATCTTCCTCTGTTTGAGTTTTTCTTGATTCACGTGTTCCTTGATGTAGCCTTGAACTTGTCTTAATGTGCTGTGACTTTTAACTCCGGGTTCCGAGTTCATTCTTAGAGAACTTGTTGATTCAGTTTTCCTCTTATTTGACAGTGATTACAGCTAATTTTGAGATTTTTATGAAAATTGCTGTTGATTAGATATATACTTATTTGTATATATAAAACTTTGAAGATTACTCATACTGTTTAGCAACTATCTATTTTTAATACCTCGCCTGTGCTTTTACTGGTTTATGGAACTGTATTTACCTTAAATTACAATTTGACTTTCTGGTAATTTTACTATATTTCTAATGCACATCTTCATTTGATTATGTATTTGGATAAAAAAAAATTTGGAAAGAAAGAATTTTTTACTTTTATCCCGGTTGAGTTTCGTTTGGTAAGCTTTACTCAACTTATTTTGAATTGAGTTTGATTTAGCATGCTATATGATTCATGCCATTGTTGTTCTTTTGAAAGTGTTGGACTCGCAGCTTTCTTCTTATGAACGGACTCATTCTCTCTTAAGCTTTCCATCTCCATGAATGTCATGTTTGACTTTGTTTTTAACTAATCTTTTACATCTTGTGAACATTACCATTGATCTTGGTTTTTCCTCTCTTGTGAATCTCATCCGTATGTGAGTCAGTTTGATTCGTTTCAAATTAGTGCATTGTTTATTCTCTCATTTTCTCTACAAGAGTTTTTAGTTAAAGATTTACCTTTGAGAAATTACCAATGATTGAGTTGTCTTTTCCTATGACTTTTGTATTCTTTTGGATCAATTGAAAGCTTGTTTGATGACTCATGCCTAGTGAATCTTGTTTGAACTACTTTGGTTTAAGATCCTTTCTTGCAAGGCTTGACTCCTTTTTAGTACATCTTAAACTTCTTGAATGTTCTTCTGAGATGGTGATTTCAAGAACACTTTTGGAGTCTTGTTTTGAACCTTTTAAAGAAGTTTTGAATTCTCTTTGAATAAATATTAAACGGAATTTATTTTCTGTTGCTTGATTGAGATAGAAACCATTGTTCAATTTTGACGAAGTTAATTTAAAGTTGGCATGCGCTATTTTAAATGAGGTTTTGAAAAGTTTTCTTGTTTAATGGAATCCGGTTCATTTGTAACGCACCATTTATTTCCTTACCAGATTGTAAGCAAATTTTTAGCTCGAAATTTCTTTTCTAAAAAGAGTTTAACTTCCTCTTTCGTCCTTGCTATAATTTTAATGCTTGTTTGAATATGAACTTTGAGAATTTTTGAACAAGCATTTGATTTCTTTCGAGTTTTTATGAATTTCTTTTGGATTGAGTTGGGCACCTAACTATCCTTCTGAAATATTTGAGGAAATATTTTAGCCTTTAGTCAAGTTTGTGTGCATTTTGTTTTTAAAATTCCACATGATCTACTTCAACATGAAATTTGTATTAAAGCAAAGCGATGTTTATGCTTTTGTTACTCTCTTGAAGGATGTTGTTGCTTAACTTTTCTTCTAGATTGCGAAGTGGTTTTTCCGCAAGCTTTCGATTCTTTCATGAACAAAGTATTCGAAAGTATTTTAATCGTGCTCTTGAGTTCAGTGAGCTTGGTCTTGGGTTTGAAATATTCTCTTCTGTAAACCTCATGCTTCCTCGACTCAGCTTGAGTTTGTTTCAAACTGATGCGCTGGTTTTCTTCTTATTGATCCTATTGAACTTCTTTGATCTAAGGGTTATATTTGAAGTTTTCAATTGAATTGTGTCTAGCAAACTTCATTGCTTGAACATCCTTGTCTATCTGGAATTGGATATATTCTTTCAAATCTATGAGTATTATCTTTGATAATTGTCTCTCCTTTCTAAGATCTCGTATTCTTCTGAGTAGACTCGAGAATTGTTTCGATATCACGTGCGACTTGTAGACGTAGTAACGCGATGTGTTAGCTCTTTAAGACGTGATATGTGTATACGGAAGTTGAAGCGGTAGGTGTACAATGTTAGGAGTTGTGGGTGTTTTGTCCCTTGCAAACGAGCATGCGGGTGTTAGGCTCATGATTGGCTATGAGGTTGTAAAGTGCTTGATGGAGTTGAAAAGTTGAAACTTGAGGTTGATATGAGATTAGTGTGCGGATATTGAGCACATCGTTTTAACCCCATCCTGTTTTATAGCCTTCGATGCCTTGCCTTAGTATCACATGTTTGACCCATGTCACCTTTTGCATTGAGCCTACCTTGTAATGTTGCTTTGCACTCACACTTCTACCTTTGCATCCTTAGGCATATGACTATCAAAGTATTTAGAAATCGTATATATGTTTATATGATGAGATATTTTTGCTACTTCCTTAAATGTGTTCAAGGATGAACTGTTATGAAATTTCTTTCATTTTGTATCAATTTTCGAGGACGAAAATTTTTATAAGGTGGGTAGGATGTAAGACCCAGAACTTTTGAAAAGTCTTATTATGATCAAGTCTCAAATCATATAGTTATTTATAGCCTTAATTTCGGAAATCATTTTTATTAAAGAAAATTTAAGCAAGTTTTGATTTATTGAATTTGAGACGAGTTATGATTATTATCCAATTTTACAATTATTGGATTATTTTCTATATTTGAATTATAAAGTTGATAGTTATAAAATAATAAGGATTTTTATATGATTTGGATTGGATAAGTAATATTTTAAATATTAATACTGCTATTTTGGAAAATGAAGAAATTAAGTATATTATTTCTAATTATTTGACTTGAGCATTTTATTGAAAATAATTTATAAAATTGATGAGCAAATTATATTTTCTATATACAATTAGTGTTGGAT
>NC_029794.2:96382199-96388844 GCF_000816755.2 Arachis ipaensis
AAGCAAGTTTTGATTTATTGAATTTGAGACGAGTTATGATTATTATCCAATTTTACAATTATTGGATTATTTTCTATATTTGAATTATAAAGTTGATAGTTATAAAATAATAAGGATTTTTATATGATTTGGATTGGATAAGTAATATTTTAAATATTAATACTGCTATTTTGGAAAATGAAGAAATTAAGTATATTATTTCTAATTATTTGACTTGAGCATTTTATTCAAAATAATTTATAAAAATTGATGAGCAAATTGTATTTTCTATATACAATTAGTGTTGGATCTAATTTGGGTTTCAATTACTATAGTATCCCCAATTTTATGCGAAATTACTATATTGCCCCTTACCCTAATTTGGCATACCCTTCCCTCTATTCTCTCTTCATGTTGCGCAGCCTCAAACCCTCTTCTTCACTGTCTTTGTTGTGCAGCCCTACCCTAACTAAGCACACACGCATGGTTCCTTAAACCAGAGGGAAAAGAAGAATGGGAATCAGGAAGGGGGAAATCAGAAAACAGAATACACACACCCACGAAGCACTGTTGGTCGCGGAGAAGGGGAAGGGAAGGGGAAGAAGCCGCCTGCCACCATCGCTGAGCGTGGGGCCGCCGTCCTCCTCGTCGCCGACCAGCCCGTCTCGTTGCCGCCGTCGAACCCATCCCTTGCCGCCGCCGTTGAAGCTGCGAACAGAGAATAGGGAAAGGGATGAGTCGCGAGGAAGCAACGCTGCCCTTCCATCGCCGCTGCTGCAACGGTTGTGGTTGAGGGTATCCCCGTCGCCGTGGGTGGTTCCACCGCCCTTGCTGCCGTGCCGTCAGAGTCTGCCGCCATGGCCGCCGGTCTCCTAGTTGCTGCTGTGGTTGGGGTCTGCTGTGTATGGTCGCCGGAAAACCCTTCTGCCACTGGAGCTGCCCTGAAACACCATCGGAGTCTAACAGCACCGCTACCGGAGTTCTGAGGCCACCGGAACCACCGCCAGAGGTTCTGGCTACTTCTGCCGTCGCCGGAAAAGTTGCCGGTAAGGGTTTTATTTGAAGTTTCTGCCTTTTTGCATTTCGAGAAGGTTTTAACGCTGCGCAGTCTTTATAGTTGATCTACCGGAGCTTCTGGCCGCCGCCGGAGCTGTTGCCGAGCCTGTTCGAAATCGCAGCTGCCTTATCTCGTTATTTCGGTAAGTAAGTGTGTTTCGAAAAAGCCTCGTGGTAGTATCCGGTTATGTTTGATTAATAAATATGAGTTTTGGTAACGTGGGGGTCGAGTCTTGATTATTGTATGTTGCGATTATTGTTTCTATGGATATTGCGAAAGTGGCTGGGAGCTGAGGTTTTGATTGCCGTCAGTTCGGGTTGAGGCGGAAAGGACTCTGTGAGGCGTTTAGATTATGGAACTTTGCGTTTTGAGGTAGGGATATTTTTCAAAAACTATATTTTATATACTAGAATTATTACATATGGATACTGATGTGAGTGAATGTGTATTTGGTGATTGTATCGGCCTTATGTATGGCTTGATTTGCCTTGGTTGGTTATGAACGTCTGTTGGTTGAATTGTTGTGTGGTTTTGTGAAACGAAATGCTTTTCAAGTTGATTCTTTTAAAGCTTTGAGATCGAGTTTAACCCGTTGAGAATTAATTTGAGTTAATTTTATTGAGAATGTGAAAAATAGAATCCACTCTTGAATTCAGTCTGGCTTGCTTTAAATGATCTGGTTTGATAAATGATTGTTGCTGAACCATTTCTTTAAAGCTTTAGAAATGAGTTAATTCGGATGATATTGGTGTGATTTTGAAACGGTTTCCTTGAGATATGCCAATGAGGCGACTGTTGGATTTAGCTTGATTTTGAATTGATTTTGGATTCTGGACTGTTGAAAAGGATTGTGGAACGGTTTAGTTGGGACCCGAACCGGGTGGCAAAGTCCAAGTTTTAGGGGAGATGCTGCCGAAATTTCTATAACATCCGAGTCTTTATTGAAATGTTATTTGGAAAAATGATGAGTTAAAGACTTCTACTATTTTATTTAAATTATCAAGGAAAGGATCATTCATGCTTTTCAAATGAATTACTAAAGAGGAAATTGTGATTTAGTCTTGCTTCTTAAGAAAGGCATTGTATCTCTTTCAGGAGAAAGTTATTTAGATGAAACTTATGTTTTAAAACTGTTTTAAATGTGACAAGGGCAATGCCTTTGAATTTGATTTGGGGGTTTCAATTAAAGAAGTTTCAATGACTTTGAAAGAATCTGAATGTCTATTGACAAGTTTCATTTTGAAATGTTTTGAGAAAGGTTTTAAGTACTCTTTGGATTCTGAATTTTTGCAAAACTAAAACAATTTTGGACAGTTGAAACGCTTTAGAATTTAACAAGGGGGTTAAAGCTGGTTTTTCCTAAGTAAAGGAAACGGCTTTGAAAGAAGTAAAGGATTACGTGACTCGGTTTGGCTTAGATCCTATTTTATTACTCAAATCAGGAAACCAAGGTGTTTAATGATTTTAAGTGAATTTGGCAAATGAGTTATGATATACTCCCCTAAAGACTTGAGACTCTGCCGAGAAACTTTTGTTATAAAATCCCCTTGTTGGATGGATGATTTTGAATGTTTCAAAATGAATCTTTAACTTTCCATGGTTATGGAAGTTTTGAAAAGAGGATGCCGAGAGTGGCATGGTTTTAAAAGGGGAATTCACCTTGAGTAAAAGTGGCTTATGAGCCTGAGATGATTTGAGAAATGAGACCTTTAAAGCCAAAGCTAAAAAGAGTTGAAATTTGATTTCAAAGTGAAATGAATTGAGGAAATGATTTATGTCTTAAATGCCGATTTCATGAATTTGATGATTTTGAATGTGGAAGTGCTGTTTTGTTGTGAGCCGAGATGGCTGTGTATGATTATGAATAATGGCTAGTTCTGGATTGAACTGTGAGCCGGATGGCTGAGTTATTGCTGGGTTACGGCAAGGCCATTATGGATTATGGCTGGGTATAAATGCATATATGATAAATGAACGAATATGATAAATGAATAATGATGGAAAATGTTGAATGTAAGTATGCTTGTGTTTTCTCTCTGGTTGTAAGGGTGACAGGGCACCGGTACCCTCTAATCGCGACAGGGCGCAGATACCCTCTAATGGCTACAGGGCGTAGATACCCTCTAATGGTGACAGGGCACATATTCCCTCTAATGATATTAATGCGCAACAGAGAGACTGTGCCCGGGTTAGCTACCGGACACGTCGGGTTGGCTTGATAACCGACAGATGATATCATCAGCCACTAGGGACAGGCATGCATCATATGCATTTATGTGACATTGGTTGGGTGTGCATATTATACTTGGTTTACCTATGTGATTAATTGCTAACTTTTCTACCTGTAATAACTGTTTGTTTGTGCTTGAATGTCCTATCTGTGTTTGCATCTGGGACCCTGTTGGATTGTGGTGATTGGTTGTTGGTTGGATTGTTTGGGCCTAGGGCCGTGGTTAAATTGAGATGGACCGATGATTGGTTTTGGTTTTGTGTTTCTAATTTGGAAAAGTGTGAAATGCTAATTTGGTTCAGCATGGTTAAACCTTTTTAAAAGGCTTTTGAGTTTTTGTGAATTGAACGGTTCCTCTTCTAGAAAAGATATTCCGACTTTACTTTTATTGTAAACTGTTATTTTTGAAAGGAAGCATAAGACGGTTAGTAATCACTGGTACGGTTTATCTTCACGTATCCTATTACAGTAATTCCCAAAAACCCTCTACTGAGAACCCTTTCGAGGATGATGTTCTCACCCCCTACATTTTTTCCCCTTTCAGGATATGGGCGCAGAAGTTACGAAGAGTTTATTTATTTGTTGTTGAGATACTCTGTATTGTTTTAGTTATGGTTTATTGTACCCTCGCCTTTATCTTGATATATTCTGTAAGAGGGATAGGGATTGTATTGGTTAATGCTTGTAATAATGTTTATATATATGTATGTATATATATGGATGTACTCTTTATGAGTTTCTGAAAGTTGTATGGTATCTATGGACGTGCGATGTCGAACAAAAGTATTTTGGGAGCGGTACTGCGATTTAATGTTTTTAAACAGGCTCATATTTTAATATTAAATAGTATAAAAGTCGTCGTAATGTCCGAGCTATCAGAGTCGCGCAGTCAGAAGCATGAGCTTTGGTAGTTAGGGTGTTACACTAACACACCACATACTTTCCTCACTTTCAGCGCTGCCACCGCCTTTGCACTCACACACAACACACTTCACCTACACACATGCGGATCATAAGAGAAGAAGAAAGAGGGAGAGCAAGAGAGAGCTGCAGCGAGGAAGGAGAGAAGAAGGAGACACGGCATCAGCAAATCCTGGAGCCGTCGTCAGGGTCAGGAATTAGAACCAGAGGGAGAGAGATCTCACGAGGGAGTTGCTGCCTAGAGCCATCGATGCACCTTGTCACTGTCATGCCTGTTGTCGCTGCTGCAACCGTCACCACCATTGGAGCTGTGCGAATTCGTCGCTACCAAAGAACGCCACGAAGGAGCCCGAAGAGAAAGAGAGAGAGAGAGAGAGAGAGAGGTGCTTTGTCACCGTCGTGGTGGTTGCTGTCTCTGCTACATGAAGGGGAAGAATGAGCAGAACATGAATTAAGAGGAGAGGAACTCGTCAGAGGAGGAGAAAACCGTGCTGCCATGCCTGGCCACTGGAGAATGGCGCTGTGGTCGCGGGAGTCATCACCGGAGCTGCTATCTTTTTATTCCTCTATTCTTTTCTAATTACAGTAAGTTTTCTTGTTCTGAAACCCTCACCATTAGTATTCTATTATAATTTGTTAAAGATTTTGAGGTATTGAATGTCGTAGGGTTGAGTAACATTATTGTATGTTGCGTTTGTGGCTGCCGGAGTTACTACCGCAGCATCCTTGGTTGTCCCTCATGATATGCATTGTTGTTGCTGTGTTCATTGTGGTCGCTTGGAAATCATCGAGGTTGCTGCAACTGCAGTGAATGTTGCGGCTGCTACTGTTGTTGCCGTGTTGTAGAATTGCAATAATTGAGGTAAAGGTTGTTTGTTGTGGCACAAATTTGGAATGCTTTAAAAGTTTAGTAAATACGTGCATCTGAGCTGATTTATATTTTACGGCTAGATTATTTTTATTAAAGACTCGATTAATTTGATTTTGAATCTTGAAACTTATTTTGAATAATTGAGTTGAAGTTGATTAAATATTAAAAAGAGAATAATAACTCAAATAATAAAATTAATTAGTAATAATATAATGACCCAACTTTTAGCACGTCATGATCGTACTAAAAGTAAGGTATTACTAACCTGATTTTCTTTATTATCTATTTAATATTGAGTCTTTACGATGTTAATATGTTTCCATTTTTGGGAAAAAGGTTAGTAAAGTTTTGTTTTTATTCATTAATAACCGTTTAACAAAGACTTCTAATCAACAATAATCACATAATTACTAGTAATACATTATAGTTAATCAATGAACAATATATACAAGCCTACCCCTTGAAATAAAAGCTTTAACAAACAAGACAAGGAAAAAAATAACTTCTAACAACAACTCAACTCGCAAACAAACTCTCTTATGCTTCCACAACTTATAATAAGCCTTCGCACCTGTAGCTGAAAGGGGTAGAAAGAGGGGTAAAAATTGGGGAGTCCTTAGTAAGATCGGAGTTAAAAGTTAAGTTCATTTTACTATTATTAGCCAATAGCAACAAGCAATAGAATACATTTAACTTAACAAATAAAGAACACAGAAGTCAAATAATCATAAAGTACATACAAAGCATCCATATATATACACAAAAAACACATCACAGAGAAATATGCGTATACAAGTATGATGCATGTTGTCCTATGCAAGCTATGAGCTCATGTGTCGGTTTACACCCTACAACCCGACATTACCTAAAAACTAGACTTAGATATGGTTTTTCGTTGTGTCCTTTGTCCATACGTGTCGGTGGTTAAGAGTATCATCAATTTGGGACCACCGGCAATCGATGCAAAGCTTGACGCCATAATATACGCACAAGAGAAAACAGTGATCCTCAGTTCATGGGTGTCCCCAAGATCAACACACAACAGATCGTGGGTTATTTCCGTGATCAATAATTATCAATTCGTAGGTGTTCCCACCTTTAAACATTTGGCACTAAGGCCCAAACAACAATCATGTTTCATCTGCTCTCATCTGGCAGATGGTCTTTTAAAGTCTTTTTATCTTTGGTCTCTGCTCTCCTGTGGCAGAGATCCACTCTCATGTGATAGACATCCCCTTTAGTTAATATATTCTTTTTTTTTTTCTGCTCTCTTGTGGCAGAGGTTCTTTAGATTCTTTTAGTCTTTGCTCTCTACTCTACTCTACTGTGATAGAGATTCCTTTCATATTTTTTTCTTTCTTCTTTATTTATTTTATCATTCTCTTTTCCTTTCTTACATTTCAACAATATAAGTTATCTTCACACTCTTCCCTTGCCTTTCCTTAAGTGTGTTATGATAGGAGAATCATAAAATTCTTAATTTAGATTTAACTTTCTAACATTTTTAGGGAATATTACTGTTTCACTTTTTTATTAACAAATATTCAAATTAAATAATATCTTTAGTAAAAAGATAATAATTATATT
>NC_029794.2:96388961-96420443 GCF_000816755.2 Arachis ipaensis
GAATTACATTTAATTTTGAACTTTCAGAAAGATTTATATCTTGAACCAACGTACTTTACAAACTTACTAAAATAATTTACATACATTATAATTATCAAAATTATCCGTTTACTTTTATAAAATACCTGTTTTATCCCCTGAGCTTTTACTTATTACCCAAAATACGCCTAAACTTATAAAATTACTATTTTTAACTACGATCTTTTATCAAAATACAACTTTATTCTCAAAAATAAACTTTGTGTTGGTGATCACACCTCCACCATAAAAATCAAACCTTCTTTTAAGTTTCCTTCAAATTTTCAATTTGATTTTTAATCAGTTTTTGAGTTTTTCTGTTATCAATTTTTCACAACTTTCACGTTAACTTCCTAACCATAAATTTTCATCAATTTTTCATCAAGATCAGACTTAATACTAGCCTCAAATTTATCAACAATAATCAGTCAAGGGCTTTTTTGGTAGCCAAACCATCAAGTTCATAAATCATCAAAATTTCAACAAGAATCAAGCATAAACTCATTCAATTTTAAGCAATAATCATCAAACCAACAATCACACATCAAGAGCATATTTAATTATCACAGAATTACCAAACCCTACCTCCGTATAAAAATTACCAAAATCGAAGCATTAGGGTAGGTTTCTGATAAAGAAATTGAAGAAGAAAATGTGAAAAATCGACTACTCCACCTTGCTCCCACTTGGGCGAACCATGCATGGAAAATCAGCGGTGTCACCATTGATTCTCCTCCATAGAAAGTGGTACCATCACGAAGAGGAAGAAGATACAAACACTTTAATCATTTTAGATTTTTTATCAGAATTGCGGAGCTAAAGAAATTAGCTTGAAAGGTCGAAGGTTCCATGGTTTCTTTCTTCTCTCACTCACGTTCTCTCTCTTTTTTTTTTCTTGGTTCGGTTAATGAGGAAGAAGAAATGACATAAGATTATGATAATGATGATGTTTTAGGGAAAGGGCGTGTGTCACATCCTGAAACTGATGAATCATCGATTCAAGTTATAAATATCTTAAACGAATAATTATAAAAGATAGATATATTAAAACACAAGTAATAATATTTATGGAGATAAATATATATGAATTACTAATATAAATGACATTAGTAACATAATAATTATAAGGATAGAAGATATACAAGGAAGCATTAGCAACTCTAAGTCCATCAAAGAGCACCGATATTTGCTCATACCGACAGATTTTGAACTTGAAATATTAATTACTCAAATTAAATTATAAAATATTTTAATAAAATAGTCTTCTAAAGATAATAAGTTCATATTAATAAAATAAATTATAAATAATCTATGATATAAGTTTAAAAAATACGGGTTGTTACAAACAATACTTGAAGCCTCTTGGTGGGTGAATTAGGATTTGAACAACTTGGTTGCTGACCTAAATGCATAAAAATTTAATAACTTGAAGACAATTAAAAGATAACAAACCAAGAATAATTATATTGAAAATCTGATTTGTATTTAGAAATGATTTGGCATTCAAACAGTTGATAAAAGTTGAGAGATGTCTGGTTTGGATGGACCCTTGAAGGGTGACAAAGTCTGAATTTTGGGGGAGGTTCTACCAAAATTTTCATAGGAATTTGAGTGAAATTGAATAATAAGAATCTGTTTAAAGTTTTATAAAAATTAAAGACTCTGTTTAAAGTTTTATTTGGTTAAATTTTATTAAAAGATTATGTTCTGAGAAGTTTTGATGAATTTAAAGTATTTCAATTTGATTGGTGAAATATAATGATTTTTGAGTCTTTTTGAAAAAGTCTTAAACTTAAAAATGAAATTGAAAACTAGTTTCGAAAACTTGGTTAATTAAACAAAATGAGTTTTTATTTGATTAATTTTGATTAAAGAATTTTATTTTGGGGTTTTTTAGCGAATTTAAAGCAATGGGGTGATTGTTTTAAGAATAAATAATTATGATGTTGCAATTAAGATTTTGATTAAAAAATGGGGTGATTTTGAGTCTCTTTGGGAAATTTTAAACTTAAAATAGAAATGAAGTTAGTTTGATAACTTGATTAAGAAAAAATTAAATTCTTATGGTTTTGTTAACTTGTGAAATCAATTTGTGACTTAACTTATTTGATTTTGATGGACAACGAAAAGAGTAAATAAGTGATTAATGTTAATTTGAAAGGAGGTTTAATTAATTAGTTAAACATTTAAAAGTTAAATTATTTTATCAACCGATGGGTTTGAGTTTAGGAAGTGTGAATATGAGATAATATTTATGGAGCCAAATAATAGAGTTAAAGGAAAAAGAGATAACTGGAGGACATGTAATTAAGTTGTGATTCTTAAAAATTATGAGATAAAAGTTTGGCTTGTTAACCCATAAAGTAAATAATTAAAGAATGAGGTGATGAGATTGAATGAGTTAGTTTGAGGTTGACTATAAATGATTATGTGTATGAGTTAGTTTATGTGCAATCTTAACCTTGAGTACAGGGTATTGTGTTAGACGTCTCATACCCGTAAATCATAAGTAATGGCTTAAGTCTAATCTGGTGAATATTAAAGTGTGCGGAGTAGGAAGTGGAGTTGAGTTGATAATTATGAGACTTGATTAGAGGCTTATAGTAAAAAGTAAGACTAATATGAGCATTATAATGAGAACTTTGACTAAGTCAAGTGATATGTAAAAGATTATGATTGATGATGAATGATTGTTATTGATGATGAGATTTGATATGATATTTATGATGAGAGACAAGATCATGATTGTAATTGTAACACCCTAACTACCAAAGTTCACACTTCCGGCTGCGCGACTCTGATAGCTCGGACATTACGATGACTTTTATACTATTTAATACTAAAATATGAGCCTGTTTAAAAACTTTAAACCGCAATACCGATCCAAGATACATGAAGATAAACTGTACCAGTGATTAATAACCGTCTTATGCCTCTTTTCAAAAACAACGGTTTACAATAAAAGTAAGGTCGGAAATCCTTTCTGAAAGAGGAACCATTCTATTCTCAAAACATCAAGCCTTTCAAAAAGGTTTATCTATACTGAACCAAAATAGTTTTTCATATTTTATTCCAAACCAGAAACACGAAACCAAAATCAACCATCGGTTCATCTCATTCCAACCACGGCCCTAGGCCCAAACAATCCAACCAACAACCAATCACCACAATCCAACAGAGTCCCAAATGCAAACACAGATAGGAAGTTCAAGCACAAACAAACAGTTATTACAAGTAGAACAGTTAGCAATTAATCACATAGGCAAGCCAAGTATAATATGCACACCCAAACAATGTCACATAAATGCGTATGATGCATGCCTGTCCCTAGTGGCTGATGATATCATCTGTCGGTTATAGAGCTAACCCGACAAGTCCTGGTAGCTAGCCATTGGACTGTCCCTCTGTCGTGTCTCCCCAACTCGAGTTATACTCAATATAAGCTTGATCATAATCATGATCCATATCCATCACCCTCACTGGTGAATATTTATGGGGGTGAGCTCGTCCAGGAATTTCACAGTGCCCGGCCACCCTGACGACATAGGGAAACTCAAGCCAAAACTTCCAAAACCATGGAAAGCTAAAGATTTATTTCAAAGTATTCAAAATCACCCACCCAACAATGGGATTTTATATTCAAAACTTCTCGGCAGAGTCCTAAGTCATTAGGGAAGGTCAACCTGTATCATTTCCTTAAAATTCACTAAAACTATTAAAATCATGGATTCTCGGTTCAAGTAAATGAACTGAATTTATTATGAAACCGACCATACGAAATCACAAGTTCCAACCCGGTCCAAAAATCAACTCATTTAAAAAGGAACCGGTTCATTTGAATCAAACCACGTTCAGGTTTCTTTTTGGAACCTATTTTTCTAACTCTTCCAAAATGCCTCCAACTTAATTGCTCAATCAAAAGTCTAGATTCCTTTGAAATCACTAAAAGCTCCTTTTTATATTGAAATCAATATTAGTGCATCATTCTTTCCTTCAGTGGTTCAAACGGTGAAAAATAGTTCATTTCTAAATAAGCCGAACTCAACGCATAAAGTTCATTAAATAAATTAAGCTTGAAAACATAAATATTGTCTTAACAAATCAAGTAATACAATTTCTCAAATCCAACCCTTTTAAAATAACTTTTCAAGCAAGACTAGGGTTTTGTAGAAATTTCGGCAGCACCTCCCCTAAAACTTGGACTTTTGCCACCCGGTTCGGGTCCCAACTAAACCGTTTCTCATTCCTTTTCAACAGCTCAAAACCAGAAATCAATTCAAAGCGAGCTAAATCCAACAGTCGCCTCAGTGGCATATTTCAAGAAAACCATTTCAAGATCAACTCAGTATCAACCGATTTAACTCATTTCCAAAGCTTTAAAGAAACGGCTCAATAACAAATCATTTGTCCAAACCAAGTCAATTAAAGTAAACCAGCCTGAATTCAAAAGTGCGTTCGACTTCTCACATTATCAAGATAATTAACTCAATTCAAATCAATCCTCAACGGATCAAACTCAGATTTCAAATCTTTAAAGAATCAACCTCAAAACATTATATTTCACAAGCCGCACAACAATTCAGCCAAACAAGCATCCTTAACCATTCGAGACAATCAAATAACACACAAGGCAGATACAATCACCAAATACCAATTGTCTTATATTAGTATTCATATGTAATAATTCCAATACATAAAACATAGTTTTTGGAAAGTGTCCCTACCTCAAAACGCAATTCCATAATCCAAATGTCTCATAGAGTCCTTTCCGCCTCACCCCGAACTGACGGCAACCAAAACCTCGACTCCCAGTCACGTTCGCAATGACCATAGCAACACTAATCGCAACATATAATAATCAGGACTTGACCCCACGTTATCAAAACTCGTATTCATTAACCATACACAACAAAATACTAACGCGAGTCTCTTCGAAATATACTTACTTACTGAGACTAAGAAAGGACGGCTGAACTGAAACAGCGGGGGTCTCCGGGCCGGCTCGGCAGCAGCCCGGCAGCCACCTCAAGCGGTTGCGGTGACAAATTCCGATCACGACATCGGAAACCTTTTCCGCCGATGGTAGCAGTAGCCAGAAGCTCCGGCGGTGGTCCCTAACGTCACAAAACCACTCCTGGCGGTCGGAATCACAGAGATGCAGCTCCCTTCTCCAGCAGCAACACCTGCGGCGGCCTGAACCCCTTTCTGATGGCGACAGTTCCGGCGGAGGCGGCACCGGCGACACAAACGGCGGCTGGACACGGTGGTTGGACTCCCAGCCCAGCCTAAAATCTCTCTCTTTCTTGCTCTGCTCCTGAACTCTCTCTTTCTGGCTCTGCCATACATGACAGCGGCTGACCCTGTAGCAAGGACGACGGTGGCGCAGAGAGGACGACAGCGGCTTCCAGATATGGCGTCTTCTCCCCTCTGGCCATGGCTCGCATCTCCTCCCTCTCCGGATCGCGATTCACGGTGGTGATAGCAGCGCCGTTGGGAGAAATGACGGCAACAACAGTGCCGCCCTCCACCCGCGCTCACACTCTCGGCTCGTGGGTCACCAAGGACAGCGACGACAGTGCGGCCTCAGGGAACGGCGACGCTTCCCTTTCGCGGGCCCTTTCTCTCTCTCTGTCGCATCTCTCTTCAGCTGGCGTCGATGAAGACAATGACACGGTGATGGGCTCGGCGGCGGCGCTCCTTGCGGTTCTGGCGACGAGGATGACGGCGCCTCTCTCTCTCCTCTCTTCCTTCTCCCTGTCGCACGCTATTCCTTCTCTCTTGATTTTGTTTCGTTTCTTTCATGGGAAAAGGGGGAAACCGTGTTTGTGTGCCACGGCTGCTACTGGGTTTTTGGGAGAGGGTTTCAGTGGCGGCTGCTAGGGTTAGAGAGGTTAAGGTGTTGGGTGAAATTAGGGTTAGGGGTAAATTGGTAATTTCACTTAAAATTGGGAATAATATAGTAATTGAAACCCAAATTAAATCCAACACTAATTATATATAGAAAATACTATTTGCTCACCAATTTCACAAATTATTTTCAATAAAATGCCCAAATCTAAAAATTAGAAATAGTGTACTTAATTTCTTCATTTTCCAAAATAGCAGTAATAATATTTAAAATATTATTTATCTAATCCAAATCATATAAAATCCTTATCATTTAATAACTATCAACCTTATACTTTAAATATAGAAAATAATCCAATAATTATAAAATTGGATAATAATCATAACTTATCTCAAATCCAAGAAATCAAAACTTGCCTTAATTATCTTTAATAAAATAATCCCTGAAATTAAGGCTATAAATAACTGTAGGATTTGAGACTTGATCATAATAAGACTTTTCAAAGATTCTGGGTCTTACAGTAATTATGACTATGATAATGATGATAGTTTTGGGTGATGAGGATTATGATGAATTTGATTATGATGGTTTTAATTGACGATGATTATTGATTGGCAAGGACGTGGGTTTTCTCTCACTTGCGTTATTGATATTGTGGGATGGTGGTTCGTCCTGCCCATGGCGAGGATAGTGGCATAGTCCTGCTCACGTTATTGATTAGGCACCTGCACTGGGTAAGGATGGTGGCTTGTCCCGCTTGCTCGTAGTTTCGGTGTGATGTGGAGATGGTAGTTTTGTACTACCCACATTCTCTCTAATTGCAAGGTGAAAGGGCACTCATCCCTCATTTTGTATGGCACGGCCTCACAGAAGAAGGTAGTAGGGCACATTCTCTCGATTTATTTTTCCTAGTGATACCTCCAGGAAAAGGTAGTAGGGTACACTCCTTTGATTATATTCCTCCTGGGATGCACAACAAAGAGATAATGTTCGGGTTGACTACTGGATGTGTTGGTTCTGGCACTACAAAGAAATTTGGTTAAAATGGCAATTTTTTGGGTATTTACGACGGTTTGAACTGCCATGATTACCAGAAATGGCGGTTTTAGAAAATAACGTAATTTTCGGCACCATTTTGGTTATTACGGAAGTTTTCAGAAAACCGCCACAATTTCTTGGGTTAAAATGGCGGTTTTTGGATAGGTTAAAACGGCGGTTCAAATCGCCATTATTTCCAAATAAAATGGCATTTTTTGGTTTGTTAAAATGGCGGTTCAAACCGCCGTTATTTCTATGGTTAAAATGGCAGTTTTGGTTGGTCAAAATAGCGGTTCAAACTGTTGTTATTTCCAGGATGAAAATGACATTTTTTATTGGTTAAAATAGCGTTTATGAACCGCTGTTTTTACCCTGACAGAGCAGCATTTTGGTTGGTTAAAACGGCATTTTTAGTTAGTTAAAATGGCATTTGAAACCACCATTTTTACTGAGTTAAAATGGCATTTCATGTTGTTTAAAATGGCAGTTACAAATCGCTATTTTTACCAGATAAAAGTGACATTTTTTTATCATTTACGAAGATAAATTTTAACCGTCATTTTTATCGCATTAAACATAATTTTTTAATTGAACTTCCTCAATAACGAAAAATCAATACTCATAAACAAAATATTATATAACTCATAAACAATGTATTAAACATAATATATTATTTTTTAGTATTAAAAATCAAAAGTAATAACCCTTGTACAAATAAAGTATCTAACATAACATAATTTTTTAATTATAAATGTCTTAGTATGTAGCTCTTAATACATAAAATTTCCATCATAGATTTTGGTGTACTTTGTCATGATAATCTCTGTCCTCACTCCAATCCTTCTTTTGTCTTGATTATTTGCTTCTAGAGTGCTTATTTTCACGCCCAACTTTTGCTTGAAAGAAAATCATGTTCATTTTAATTAAACCAACTATGAAATCCACAGTAACAAGGGTTGGATTAATTAAACACAAAGCATAATTTTTTTTTCTTTTTTAACAATATGACACATGATGAAAATTTGGCAAATAAAAGGAATTTATGATCAACTGCTTATAACAGAATGATGAGCAATGTATTGAAGCAACATCGCATTAATTAGGATTATGATGCTGAAAGTGAAAGTGAAAAGCTTCTGCCAAATCATGCATTTTGAATTCTCATCAGAATCAACCGACAATTACCTTAGCTTCTCATCTATCTATCCCTTTCACTTTCAATTACAAATAATAATAATAATAATAATAATAATAATAATAATAATAATAATAATAATAATAACTCAGAATGATTATACCTATGACATAACATTCACTACTTTAGCTTCCACCTGTCATAACACTACTCATTACTAAATTACTATTTGTTAAAATAAATGTGTTACCTTACTCCTTAGCACATTATTTGTTTCAACAAGCGCCATTTCCTGCATCACAGTCGATAAAATAATGCCAAATTAAAGGTGATATTAATTAGGAACGGACTCTACATATTAATTAAACAAGAACACTAAGATTTAGTGATGCCCAATCAGGTTCAGGGACACCGCAATCAGCACATCTATCATTCCCACACACTTTTCGCAACACATCAATGGGCTTCTCATTCGCTGCAGCTACAAACTTCTCGAGTTGCGGTCCACATTTGTTGTAGCAGGATTTCTCTCTACTGCAAATTCTTCAATAGCTGTGTGATCGAAATCTGGACTTTCAAAAGAACTACTCTCATTGGTAGACCTGTTATGAGCACTTCCCATTGGACTTGCAAGTAATAACTAAAAAAATTGGGCACCATTAATCAAAATTAACCGAAGTTCCACTGGAACATATCAAGCAAAAGTTTTTGGTAGTTACCCTTTCAGGAATCTGAGAACTCAATAATGAGGCAATAACACATGTGATCTTTTCAATCCAATCATTTAGGAGTTCGAAGAATGGGATATTCAAGTGTTGAGTGTGAACATAAGCTGTCCCAAACATATAAGACATACAGGAGCTTCCCTCTTCTAGGGCATTAGCTACTTCACTTTTTGTGCCTTTTCTCAGTGACAGAAACCTTTCACGAGTCTGCAAAGATTATAGATTTAGCAATTATTAGGAAGCAACTTGATGCTGAAGCTTAACATTGTTGTCTTCAGTTTAGTACAATGTTTGATCCTCTTCCAAGAAACATCAACTGCGATCAATAATCAAAACATAGAAAGAAAACAACATTTCCAATGCTGCTACTGTGTAATTCAAGCAACCAATAACTTATCCAGTTTTAAACAAGCAGAATTCAAGTTAAATCATGAAATCCTTGAAACTCAGATGCAACAAAGAACGAACTCCAAGCCTTAAACCAGGAGCTACAACCAAATACAGAACTAACAGAAGCAATTTCTAAGAAGCAAAATAACAAACACATAGAGTGCAATAAGTGTATTATTACTAAATGTTTGTAATAAGAAATTGTTCACCCTTCCAGTCCAGTCTTTTGAACCAAACAAGATTGAATACTCTGATTATTATTTGTCGTTTGTTTCGTTTTGCTTTTAATCAAAAGTATAGATAGAAGTACTTAATTTCTATTAAGAAAAAGTTGTAAAGAACAATAATTCCACTAAAATATAAACTAGTATAATCAACATAAGTAAACCTTACTTAAACAGTTAAAAGTGGAGGTCACATTAATTTCCTCAAAAGTTAGCATAACCTTTATATGATGCTTGCATAAACCAAGTAGAAGTTTCCACAATCTAAATGAGATGATGCTAAGATAGGGATTCTGATCATGGAAAATAAAAAAATTCTAAAGTGCAGGTTATAATTGATGCCCTTAATCATAGAAGAAAACATAAAGGGAAATCATAAATATTGTAAAAACCAATGGACACCAAATGAATGGATACAAACTCTTATTCTCTTAACCAAGCAAATAAGACAATTCTGGATTGATAGTTAGAGCAAAATCCATATGTGAAAAGCTAATATGCTATTTGCTAGTGCAAAATAAAACATATACTGTTGAAAGAATGCATATAAACAACTGCACATGATTGCAGGATATGGAATTTCCAATCAACGCCTACACTTTGCCATGCATCATGTTGAGAAACTTTCCTGCATCAAACAAGGGTAACTCATAGCCTCTTGGAGCCCATCTCAAATAAAGAAATTCTCTATCATGCCTTCCATTCTTCAAACAATTTTGATGAGATTCAATGTGGCTGCAGGTTTTATTGGTATAAAATGGTCCAAAAGGATTGGGGACCCAGTCCCCACTAAAATAATCACATTCTTCTGCTCACAAAAATTTAACTTTCAGCATCCGTTCACATTCCTAGCCAGTAGTCAATTACTCTAGAACTCAATTTTTGGTTTAGCTAACAAGTTAAAGGTTGCTAGCAATTGAAAATTTTAAATAATTTACTTCAATAAATATAGAACAAATGCATTAAGAATTTAAATTTTGCATCTTTTTCTAAGAAGACTTGGATAACTTTATCATGTGTCAGGGCACATCAAGAAAACAAACAGTAGCAGTACCAAACCAATAAAAAGCAGTAGGTTTGGGGTCTTCACATTCCTTAGCCTAAAAGTACAAACATGTCAAAAGCATGGTCAGAAAATTCAACTTTTGGATTTTTCTTTACATAATAAACATGTTCTAATGGTAAAAGTTACAACTAACCTCTCCATGTTTCTTCAACCATCCTTCTCTATCAAATTGAGGATCATAACTAAAGTAGTCACCATACAGGAGATCAGGAACTACAACCAATAATCCAACTGCTGCTACCTTGTCTGCTAGTTCCCTTTGTAATGAGAAAATGTCAAATCTAAATCAGTATATAGAATTATAAAACCAAGACTCAAAGCATACTTGACTAAGAAGATTATCGCTTGCCACTAATACTTAAGCTGAAAATTAAAGGAGAATACTACTAACTAGTCTACTTAGTTGAATAAGTTCAGCAAGGAGATACATTTCTAAATTCACAGAATCAAAAGTATATGTACATTTTACTAACTGATATTATTATATTAATCATTCCCCTACTAGATGCCTTTGAGTTGTCTTCTGTTCTATGAATGAGAGACCATGTAAATCCTCCATCTAATTCATGCCTGATACCAAGGTATTTCTTCAAGTGCTCAAAAAACTGTCAAAGCATTAAAAATATATTTCAGAATCAAGCCATAGTGCTACCTGAGTTATTTCTGTCAGTTTCACAAACTTAAACTTGACACATCATTACAAAAAAAAAAGAAGAAGATCCATCAATTAATTAATTAATTGTTATACCTTTTTCTTTTTTTTTCTCTTCATTAACATCAGTCCTCAAGGAGAAAATTTCAGAATTTAAATAAACAAGTATATCACAAAAAGAAAGAAATTAGTCATAATAAACACTTTTAATTGAGATACTTTGGTACTTACTTGAACATTGTGTACTTTTTATATATAGCATCATGCATTGTATGAACATTTTCATTTTCTATAATGCTCAATTGTCCTTGTAACACTAGCAGGTATTGGGAGATACGACAGAAAATCACATAGAATGAAATAAAATAACTTAGTAATAGCATTACCTATATATTTGATCAATTACAAAAGTCAAAAATCAACATTATTAAAACTAAAAAATATACAAATTTACAAGATATCATCATATCATCATAATAGAACAGAGGGAAGAAGAATAGAATAGAGGAGGGAGCTCAAACATGATATCATCATAATCCATAATCATCTAACATACATATAAACAAAATTAGAAGAAAATTTAGTGAATGTCTCATCTCCAATTTCTTCTGACAAGGAAGAAAATAAAAAACCTAGAATTAAAGAAAAAGACGTAGTCATTGTTAGCATAGAACACGGCATATTTACTAATCATGAGAAAATAGAAGAAGATAACGCAAATTTGTACACTAACCTAGATGCTCAATGAAGCTCGATGGAGATGGAGAAATCACAGAACACAACTCGACGCCGTAGGAAACACTTGCGCAACAGATCTCATCAATGGAAGAGAAGCGTTGATAGAGGAGATCGCCGCCGAAGAAGATCGTCAGAGGAAACACTTGCGCAATAGATCTCGTAGTTTTATTAAGTTTCTGCAACTTAATTTTTCATTTCAAACTTTTAGGTATTTTTGACAATAGTAGAAAATTGAGAGAGATAGAAGATCAACCTTGCTCTCACACAGAGATTGTAGCTAGAGGCGAACGTGCCATCGGAGGAGAACCTGCTAGAGGAGATCGTCGCTTGAGAGAGCACACAATCTCGTTGGAGGATAACGCTGCTGAGAAGATCATCTCCGAATTAGTCGCTGGATTAGATCGCCACCGGAGCAGCCGCTGGAGCAGATCATCACCGGAGCAAAGCACAGGTCCTCATTTTTGGGTTTGGTGACAGCGCGCATTAGTTTCAGGAATGGGTTTTCGGGTTAGAGTTTTCCATTGTTGGGGGAATGGTTTTATTTGGGCCTTCTATTTCAAATGATGGGTTTTGATCATGGCGGTTTAAAACTGCCAGAATCACCAAAAACGCCATTTTATGCAAATTAATTGTGGCATCACCATAAAATGCCATAATAGCCAAACATCATGATGGTTTTATAAAACCGCCATAATATAAATGCCATTTTAAACTCTTTTTTTGTAGTATGGCATTTTAACCGACACATGTAACACCCTAATATTCAAATCCTTATGCTCGAGTCGTAAGTCAATGATAATAAGGTGGTACGACTCTCAAGGTGGATTTTTAATAAATAAATGTAAGTATAATTGAAAGGAGTATTAATCGAGAAGCCTGTAAAGGAGTAAAATAAAATTGCGAAGTCGTATCACTCACGTATCGACAGCAAAAAGGTAAAGCGTGAAGCCGGAAGCGATATATAGATAAAGGCATAAAAGAGAGTGAGAGAAGGATAGTATATAAATACATAACATAAGTAAATAGTCACTAGTCGCAACCCGCGAAGTTTAGGCCGGCTAGGGTATAGTTATGAAAGTAATTGACAACAGCATCTCCTAATCTCTCCCAAAAGAAACATAAGAGCCTCTATAGGCAAATTCAAAAGAGTTCAAAACATAATAAAGCTTTCCCAGGTGGAGAGATTCTAGCAAAATACAAAGTAGAGAATATTAAGATCTTCGCCATCTTTCAGATGAACCACAGCTCACTTCTGAGCACCTGGACCTGTATCTGAAAAACAAGAGATATATACGGAATGAGAACCCCCGACCCATGGGTTCCCATTACGGAAAAAGTGCCAAATAAATACAATACATTGTAATAAAAACTAACTAAGCATCCTAAACTTTCTATCACCAAACATTCACCCTATGTTCTCGCTAATCCATAAATAGGCAACTATCATAAGAGAAATGCTAAATCTAATTCATCTTCCTCATGCATTCCCAACATTCTAACCCTCCAACAAATCAGAATCAGAATCATAAAATAAAACCATCACTAGTTATTCTGTCTCAGCAATCCTATATCATTATCTCATATCCTCACCTGGAGCAAGTGAAATCACTTCACTACGTCTACCCAGAGAGCTCAAATTATCTCATTCAAAAATCGTCATCATTATCCAATCACATCATCAATTCATCTTATCAAGAACAGCCCTCAGCATCCACCGACACCAGCATGAGGGACCTCTCAGTTGTACAAACACAAACAATACAGGCAAGTAATACACAATTAAAGTACAAGTAGAACAAGTAGCATATAATCAGGTAACATAGCATATATGATATAGCAATCCAAAACAAATAAGCAGACCCAAACAATTCAAACATATGCAAATGATGTATGCCTGCCCTATGGCTGATGATATCATTTGTCGGTTATATAGCCAACCCGACACGTCCTGGTAGCTAACCATGGACAGAAACACCCATCGCGGAGTAAGTAGGTTTGAGCTACAACTCCGTTGCTACTATCCACTCAACCCAGAGCCAGTGGAATAACCACTACTACGGCTACTACCCAGGCAGGTGTTTAAAAGCTCAACCTAGAGCGAGTGGAATAACCACTACTGCCGCTACTACCCAGGCATCACAGTCTCTGACCTGGAGCAAGTGGGATGAACCACAACCCCTGCTACTACCCAGGTAATTCAAGTATTAGCCCAGAGCAAGTGGGATGAACCACAACTCTTGCTACTGCCCAGGTATCTCAAACATATATTCATTCAATCTCAATTCATATTATCAATCTTCATTGTTACCAAATTTCAAACATTAACCTGGAGCAGGCGGGACGAACCACCACCCTTACTACTACCCAGGTATCACAAGTACACATTTATTCATAATCACCCTTCATTATTATCAATTCTCAGATAATGACTGATGAGCGGATAATTTATACCCTTTTTGGCATTATTTTTACATAGTTTTTAGTATATTTTAGTTACTTTTTATTATATTTTTATTAGTTTTTATTTAAAAATCACATTTCTGGACTTTACTATGAATTTGTGTGTTTTTCTGTGATTTCAGATATTTTCTGGCTGAAATTGAGGGACCTGAGCAAAAATCTGATTCAGAGGCTGAAAAAGGACTACAGATGTAGTTGGATTCTGACCCGGATGCATTCGGAATGGATTATCTGGAGCTACAGAAGCCCAATTGGCGCGCTCTCAATTGTTTTAGAAAGTAGTCATCCTGGGCTTTCCAGCAATATATAATAGCACATACTTTGCCCGAGATTTGATGGCCCAAACTGGCGTTCAAAGTCAGCTTAAAACATCTTGGCGTAAAACGCCCAAACTGGCACCAGAATTGGAGTTAAACGCCCAAACTGGCACCAAAGCTGGCGTTTAACTCTAGGAACAGCCTATGCATGAAAAAGTTTCAATGCTCAGCCCAAGCACACACCAAGTGGGCCCCAGAAGTGGATTTCTGCACTATCTGCACTTAATTACTCAGTTTATGTAAACCCTAGTTACTAGTTTAGCATAAAAACTACTTTTAAAGATTTATTTTACAGCCTTTTAGTCTTTTATGCTATCATAGCACTACAAGAAAACACATCTTTTGCCACGCTTTTTGAGCTATCGCCACGCTTTTTGTTTGCATCATAGACCTTTGTTCATGTTTGAGAGGCTGACCTCACGGCCATGCCTAGACCTTTTTCACTTATGTATTTTCTATGGTGGTGTTTCTACACCCCCATAGATTAAGGTGTGGAGCTCTGCTGTTCTTCATGAATTAATGCAAGTACAATTGTTTTCCTTCAATTCACGCCTACTTCTTCTCCAAGATATACTCTTGTTCTTAATTCAGTTAAGTCAGAATGAAGGGGTGACCCGTGATAATCACCCAATCTTCGTTACTCGCTTAGCCAAGATCGCGTGCCTGACAACCACAAAGCGATCTACATGATGTTCAACGTAGTCATTGGACGACAGCTGGAGTATACTCTCTTGGATATCTAATACACGGACCGAGTCCGTGAGATTAGTATCTTCGTGGTATAGGCTAGAACCATTGGCAACATTCCTGAGATCCGGAAAGTCTAAACCTTGTCTGTGGTATTCCGAGTAGGATCTGGGAAGGGATGACTGTGACGAGCTTCAAACTTGCAAATGTTGGGCACAGTGACAGTGTGCAAAAGGATAATGGTCCTATTCCAACGCTAGCAGGAACCGACAGATGATTAGCCGTGCGGTGACAGCGCATATGGATTTGTTTTCATCCGAGAGGATCATACAGCTTGCCATGGAAGGAGGTAACGCATGGTTGGAAGAAGGCAGTAGGAAAGCAGAAGTTTAGAAGCAACAAAGCATCTCTAGACACTTATATGAAATTCCCACCAAATGAATTACAGAAGTATCTCTATTTTATTTTCTGTTTTATTATTAAAACCTTATAACCATTTGAATTCGCCTGACTGAGATTTACAAGGATGATCATAGCTTGCTTCAAGCCGACAATCTCCGTGGGATCGACCCTTACTCACGTAAGGTATTACTTGGACGACCCAGTGCACTTGCTGGTCAGCTGCACGGAGTTGTGAGAAAAGTGTGAGAACATGACTCTATCACGCACCAAGTTTTTGGCGCCGTTGCCAGGGATTGTTCGAGTTTGGATAACTGACGGTTCATCTTGTTGCTCAGATTAGGTAATTTTATTTGGTTTTTAAGCTTTTTTTCATTTTCGAAAAATTCAAAAAAAATATATTTGTTCTTCAGAATTTTTAAGAATGAATTCTAAAGTTTCAGATGATATGTGAAGCCTGGCTGGCTGCTAAGCCATTTCTAATTTTTTTGGACCGAGGCTTCCACTTATCATTGCAAGTGCCTTTTGATTCCCATCAATTTAGCTGTTGTATGTAATGCTCTGCTGAAGCTTGGCTGGTCATTGGCCATGTCTAACCTTTTAGACCGAAGCTTTCACATAAAGCTTGGCTGGCTATTAAGCCATGTCTAAATTTTTAGACCGAAACTTTAGACTAACATTGCATGATTCCTGGAATTCTTATTAAAAATTTTGAATTTCTTTATTTCCCTTTTTCAAAATAATTTTCCGAAAAATACAAAAAAATTTTAATAAAACCACAAAAAAAAAACAAAAAATATTTTACGTTTCTTATGTGAGTCTAGTGTCAAATTTTAAGTTTGGTGTCAATTGCATTCTTTTAAATTTCTTAAAAATTTTCGAAAATTCATGCATGTGCTCTTCATAATCTTCAAGTTGTTCTTGATGATTTTCCTTGTTTGATCTTTAATTTTTCTTGTTTTGTGTCTTTTCTTATTTTTCATATGCATTTTCGAATTGTTAGTGTCTAAAGTTTAAAAATTTTTAAGTTTGGTGTCTTGCATGCCTTTCTTTTCTTAAAAATTTTTAAAATTATGTTCTTGATGTTCATCAGGATCTTCAAAGTGTTCTTGGTATTCATCTTGACATTCAAAGTGTTCTTGCATGCATTATTAGTTTTGATCTTAAACTTTTATGTTTTGTTTCATTTTTGGTGTTTTTCGCTCGCCTCATTAAAAATTCAAAAATAAAAAAAATATCTTCCCCTTATTTCACTCATAAATTTCAAAATTTTGAATTGATTTAGTCATAAAGTTTTAAAATTTAGTTGTTTCTTGTTAGTCAAGTCAAAATTTCAAATTAAAAATTCTATCTTTTAAAATCTTTTCAAATTTCTTTTAATATTTTCGAATTCTTTCTTAAATAAATTTTCAAAATCTTTTTCTTACTTTTATTTCATCATTAATGTTAACAATTAATATTTAGATTCAAAAATTTTCAAGTTGTTACTTGCCTATTAAGAAAGGTTCAATCTTTAAATTCTAGAATCATATCTTTTAGTTTCTTGTTAGTCAAGTAATCAACTTTAATTTCAAAAATCAAATCTTTTTAATTTCCTTTTCAAATCTTTTTCAAAATAAATTTTCAATCATATCTTTTTCAAAATTTAATTTCAAAATATTTTTCTAACTTCTTATCTTTTCAAAATTGATTTTCAAAACTTTTTCAATTAACTACTTGACTTTTTGTTTGATTTTAAAAGTTTTCAATTTCAATCTTATCTTTTTCAAAACCACCTAACTACTTTTCTCTCTCCAATTTTCGAAAATCACTAACCACATTTTCAAAAATCTTTTTAAGTAATCAATTTATTTAATTTTCAATTAATTTCATTTTATTTCTCTTTTTAAATTTCGAATACTAACCAATAATTAAAATAAAGACAAAAATATTTTCCTTTTATTTTAATTTAAAATTCGAATTCTCTCTCTCTCTCATCTCTTTCTATTTATTTATTTATTTACTAACACTTCTCTTCTTCTTATAATTCGAACCCTCTCTCCCTCTCTGTGTTCGAGTTCTTCAACTTCTCTCTTCTTCATTCTACTCTTCTATTCTTCTACTCACATAAAGGAATCTCTATACTGTGACATAGAGGATTCCTATTTCCATTGGAATATCCTCATCAGTCTTAGCTGAATTCTTACAAATCTGTGACACTGTCAAGACCAATAGGGTTAATCCTGAGGTCTACAGACTTATGCTTTTCCCATTTGCTGTAAGAGATAGAGCTAGGACATGGTTGGACTCACAACCTAAAGATAGCCTAAACTCTTGGAAAAAGTTGGTCAATGCTTTCTTGGCCAAATTCTTTCCACCTCAAAAGTTGAGCAAGCTTAGAGTGGAAGTCCAAACCTTCAGACAGAAGGAAGGTGAATCCCTCTATGAAGCTTGGGAAACATACAAGCAATTGATCAGAAGGTGTCCTTCTGACATGTTTTCAGAATGGAGCGTCATATGTATATTCTATGATGGTCTGTCTGAATTGTCCAAGATGTCATTGGACCACTCTGCTGGAGGATCTCTTCATCTGAAGAAGATGCCTGCAGAAGCCCAGAAACTCATTGAAATGGTTGCAAATAACCAGTTCATGTACACTTCTGAAAGGAATCCTATGAATAATGGGACAACTCAGAAGAAATGAGTTCTTGAGATTGATACTCTGAATGCCATATTGGCTCAGAACAAAATATTGACTCAGCAAGTCCATATGATTTTTCAGAGTCTGACTGAAATGCAAGATGCATCAGGCAGTACTAAAGAAGCCTCCCCTGAAGGAGAAGCTTATGATCCTGAGAATCCTGGAATGGAAGAGGTGAATTACATGGGAGAATCCTATAGAAACACCTATAATCCTTCATGGAGGAATCATCCTAATCTCTCATGGAAGGATCAGCAGAAGCCTACTCAAGGCTTCAATAATAATAATAATGGTGGAAGAAATAGGTTTGGCAATAGCAAACCTTTTCCATCATCTTCTCAGCAACAGACAGAGAATTCTAAGCAGAGCCAATCTGACTTAGCAACTGTAGTCTCTGATCTATCTAAGACCATTCTCAGTTTTATGACTGAAGCAAGCTCCTCCATTAGAAATTTGGAGGCACAAGTGGGTTAGCTTAGTAAAAGAGTTACTGAACTCCCTCCTAGTACTCTCCCAAGCAATACAGAAGAGAATCCAAAGAGAGTGCAAGGCCATCTACACGTCCAACATGGCCGAACCTGTAGAGGAGGGAAAGGCAGTGATTTCCATTGAGAAAGACCTCAATGGACGTCCACTGGCCTCCAAGGAGTTCCCTAATGAGGAACCAAATGAATCTGAGGCTCATATAGAGACCATAGAGATTCCACTAAACTTACTGTTGCCATTCATGAGCTCTGATGAGTATTCTTCTTCTGAAGAGGATGAAGATATTGCTGAAGAGCAAGTTGCTCAATATCTAGGAGCAATCATGAAGTTGAATGCCAAGCTATTTGGTAATGAGACTTGGAAGGATGAACCCTCATTGCTCATCAATGAACTAAGTGATCTGGTTCAACTGAAATTACCTCAGAAGAAACAAGATCCTAGAAAGTTCTTAATACCTTGTACCATAGGCACCATGATCTTTGAGAAGGCTCTGTGTGACTTGGGGTCAGGGATAAACCTCATGCCCCTCTCTGTAATGGAGAAACTAGGGATCTTTGAGGTACAAGTTGCAAGAATCTCACTAGAGATGGCAGACAATTCAAGGAAACAGGCTTATGGACTTGTAGAGGATGTCTTGGTGAAGGTTGAAGGCCTGTACATCCCTGCTGATTTCATAATCCTAGACACTGGGAAGGATGAGGATGAATCCATCATCCTAGGGAGACCCTTCCTAGCCACAGCAAGAGCTGTGATTGATGTGGACAGAGGAGAGCTAGTCCTTCAATTGAATAAGGACTACCTTGTGTTCTAGGCTCAAGGATCTTCTTCTGTAACCATGGAGAGGAAGCATGAAAAGCTTCCCTCAATACAGAGTCAAACAGAGCCCCCACACTCAACTTTTAAGTTTGGTGTTGGAAGGCTATCATTAAGCTCTAAATCTCTGTGAAGCTCTCTAAGAGCTCACTGTCAAGCTATTGACATTAAAAAAGCGCTTGTTGGGAGGAAACCCAATGCTATTTAATTATATTTATTTGTTTTCCATTGTTATTTTATGTTTTCTTTAGGTTGATGATCATGTGAAGTCACAAAAACAAGTGAAAAATAAAAAAATATAATGAAAAACAGCATCAAAAATAGCACACCCTAGAGGACAAGCTTATTGGCGTTTAAACGCCAGTAAGGATAGCAGAGTGGGCATTTAACGCCCAGCCTGGCAGCATTCTGAACATTTAACTCCAGAAATGGGCAGCAGAGTGGCGTTTAACACCAGGAAAGGTAGCAGAGCTGGCATTAAATACCAGAATTGGCACAGAATGGGCGTTTGAACGCCAGAATGGTGCAGGGACTCAAATTCCTTGACACCTCAGGATCTGTGGACCCCACAGGATCCCCACCTACCCCACTTCTTCTTCTCTCTTCTTCATGCCTTTCCATAACACTCTTCCCCAAACACCCCTCACCTATCAAATCCTACCGCCTTCCCCACAACTTCTTCACCACTCACATCCATCCATCATTAAACCCCACCTACCTCACCATTCAAATTCAAACCATTTCCCTCCTAAACCCAACCCCTTATACACGGCTACCCTCTCTCCCTTACCCTATAAATACCCCCCTTACCACCTTCATTTCCACACATCACACACACTCAACCCACTTTGGCCGAACCTACACCCCCTCCATCTCCTCCATTTCTTCTTCTTCTCCTATTTTCTTTCTTCTTTTGCTCGAGGACGAGAAAACCTTCTAATTTTGGTGTGGGAAAAGCTAAGCTTTTTGTTTTTCCATAACCATCAATGGCACCTAAGGCCGGAGAAACCTCTAGAAAAAGGAAAGGGAAGGCAATTGCTTCCACCTCCGAGTCATGAAAGATGGAGAGATTCATCTCAAAGGTCCATCAAGACCACTTCTATAAAGTTGTGGCCAAGAAAAAGGTGATCCCTAAGGTCCCCTTCAAGCTCAAAAAGAGTGAATATCCAGAGATCCGACATGAGATTCAAAGAAGAGGTTGGAAAACCCTCAACAACCCCATTCAACAAGTCGGGATCTTAATGGTTCAAGAGTTCTATGCCAATGCATGGATCACTAAGAACCATGACCAAAGTGTGAACCCAAACCCAAAGAATTGGCTCACAATGGTTCGGGGGAAATACTTGGATTTTAGTCTGGAAAATGTGAGGTTAGCATTCAACTTGCCAATGATGCAAGGAGATCCTCACCCTTTCACTAGAAGGGTCAACTTTGATCAAAGATTGGACCAAGTCCTTAGGGACATTTGTGTGGAAGGAACTCAATGGAAGAGAGACTCAAGAGGCAAGCCGGTTCAACTAAGAACGCTTGACCTCAAACCCGTGGCTAGGGGATGGTTGGAGTTTATCCAACGCTCTATAATTTCTACTAGCAACCGGTCTGAAGTTACTGTAGACCGGGCTATCATGATCCATAGTATCATGAATGGAGAGGAAGTAGAAGTTCATGATATCATATCCCTAGAACTCTACAAGGTGGCAGACAAGTCTTTCACTTTGGCAAAGTTAGCCTTCCCTCATCTCATTTGTCACCTATGCAATTCAGCCGGAATTGCCATATAGGGAGACATCCTCATTGAAGGAGACAAGCCCATCACTAAGAAGAAGATGGAGCAAATAAGAGAGCCCACTCATGGACCTCAACAAGAGCATGAGGAAGTTCCTCATCATGAAATTTCCTGAGATGCCTCAAGGGATGCATTTTCCTCCACAAAACTATTGGGAGCAAATCAACGCCTCCTTAGGAGAATTGAGTTCCAATATGGGACAACTAAGGATGGAGTACCAAGAGCATTCCCTCCTCCTCCATGAAATTAGAGAAGACCAAAGAGCCATGAGGGAGGAGCAACAAAGGCAAGCAAGAGATATTGAGGAGCTAAAGCACTCCATAAGATCTTCAAGAGGAAGAACTAGCCGCCATCACTAAGGTGGACCCGTTCTTTAATTTCCTTGTTCTTATTTTCCTGTTTTTCGAAAATTATGCTTTATGTTTTGTCTATGTTTGTGTCTTTATTACATGATTATTAGTGTCTGGAGTCTATGTCTTAAAGCTATGAATGTCCTATGAATCCTTTACCTTTCTTAAATGAAAAATGTTTTTAATTGCAAAAGAACAAGAAGTACATGATTTCGAATTCTATCTTGAAATTATTTTAATTATTTTGATGTGGTGGCAATACCTTTTGTTTTCTGAATGAATACTTGAACAGTGCATATTTTTGAAATTGTTGTTTATGAATGTTAAAATGGTTGGCTCTTGAAAGAATGATTAAAAAGGAGAAATGCTATTGATAACTGAAAAATTATAAAATTGATTCTTGAAGCAAGAAAAAGCAGTGAAAAGCTTGCAAAAAAATGAAAAAAAAGTGGCAAAAAAAAATAAATAAAGAAAGAAAAAGAAAAAGCAAGCAGAGAAAGCCAATAGCCCTTTAAACCAAAAGGCAAGGGTAAAAAGGATCCAAGGCTTTGAGCATTAATGGATAGGAAGGCCCAAGGAATAAAATCCTGGCCTAAGCAGCTAAACCAAGCTGTCCCTAACCATGTACTTGTGGCATGAAGTTGTCAAGTGAAAAGCTTGAGACTGAGCGGTTAAAGTCGTGGTCCAAAGCAAAAAGAGTGTGCTTAAGAGCTCTGGGCACCTCTAACTGGGGACTCTAGCAAAGCTGAGTCACAATCTGAAAAGGTTCACCCAGTTATGTGTCTGTGGTATTTATGTATCCGGTGGTAATACTAGAAAACAAAATGCTTAGGGTCACGGCCAAGACTCATAAAGTAGCTGTATTCAAGAATCAACATACTGAAATAGGAGAATCAATAACACTATCTGAATTCTAAGTTCCTGTAGAAGCCAATCATCCTGAACTTCGAAGGATAAAGTGAGATGCCAAAACTGTTCAGAAGCAAAAAGGCTACAAGTCCCGCTCATCTAATTGGAACTAAGTTCATTGATAAGTTTGGAATTCATTGTATATTCTCTTCTTTTTATCCTATTTTATTTTTAGTTGCTTGGGGACAAGCAACAATTTAAGTTTGGTGTTGTGATAAGCGGATAATTTATACCCTTTTTGGCATTGTTTTTACATAGTTTTTAGTATATTTTAGTTAGTTTTTATTATATTTTTATTAGTTTTTATTCAAAAATAACATTTCTGGACTTTACTATGAGTTTGTGTGTTTTTCTGTGATTTCAGGTATTTTCTGGCTGAAATTGAGGGACCTGAGCAAAAATCTGATTCAGAGGCTGAAAAAGGTCTTCATTTTTGGGTTTTGTGGCAGCGCGCATTAGTTTCAGGAATGGGTTTTTGGGTTAGGGTTTTCCATTGTTGGGGGAAGGGTTTTATTTGGGCCTTCTTTTTCAAATGATGGGTTTTGATCATGGCGGTTTAAAACCGCCAGAATCACCAAAAATGCCATTTTATGCAAATTAATTGTGGCATCACCATAAAATGCCATTTTAAACTCTTTTTCTTTGTAGTGTGGCATTTTAACCGACACATATAACACCCTAATATTCAAATCCTTATGCTCGAGTCATAAGTCAATGATAATAAGGTGGTACGACTCTCAAGGTGGATTTTTAATAAATAAATGTAAGTATAATTGAAAGGAGTATTAATCGAGAAGCCTGTAAAGGAGTAAAATAAAATCGCAAAGTCGTGTAACTCACGTATCGACAGCAAAAAGGTAAAGCGTGAAGCCGGAAGCGATATATAGATAAAGGCATAAAGGAGAGAGAGAGAAGGATAGTATATAAATACATAACATAAGTAAATAGTCACTAGTCGCGACCCGCGAAGTTTAGGCCGGCTAGGATATAGTATAGAAGTAATTGACAACAGCATCTCCTAATCTCTCCCAAAAGAAACATAAGAGCCTCTATAGGCAAATTCAAAAGAGTTCAAAACATAATAAAGATTTCCCAGGTGGAGAGATTCTAGCAAAATACAAAGTAGAGAATATTAAGATCTTCGCCATCTTTTAGATGAACCACAGCTCACTTCTGAGCACCTGGACCTGTATCTGAAAAACAAGAGATATATACAGAATGAGAACCCCCGACCCATAGGTTCCCATTACGGCAAAAGTGCCAAATAAATACAATGCATTGTAATAAAAACTCACTAAGCATCCTAAACTTCCTTTCACCAAACATTCACCATATGTTCTCGCTAATCCATAAATAGGCAACTATAGGGAAATGCTAAATCTAATTCATCTTCCTCATGCATTCCCAACTTTCTAACCCTCCGACGAATCAGAATCAGAATCATAAAATAAAACCATCACCAGTTATTCTGTCTCAGCAATCCTATATCATTATCTCATATCCTCACCTGGAGCAAGTGAAATCACTTCACTGCGTCTACCCGGGGAGCTCAAATTATCTCATTCAATAATCGTCATCATTATCCAATCACATCATCAATTCATCTTATCAAGAACAGCCCTCAGCGTCCACCGACACCAGCATGAGGGACCTCTCAGTTGTACAAACACAAGCAATACAGGCAATTAATACACAATTAAAGTACAAGTAGAACAAGTAGCATATAATCAAGTAACATAGCATATATGATATAGCAATCCAAAACAAATAGGCAAACCCAATCAATTCAAGCATATGCAAATGATGTATGCCTGTCCTATGGCTAATGATATCATTTGTCGGTTATATAGCCAACCCGACACGTCCTGGTAGCTAACCATGGACAGAAACACCCATCGCGGAGCAAGTAGGTTTGAGCTACAACTCCGTTGCTACTACCCGCTCAACCCAGAGCCAGTGGAATAACCACTACTGCGGCTACTACCCAGGCAGGTGTTTAAAAGCTCAACCTGGAGCGAGTAGAATAACCACTACCGCCGCTAATACCCAAGCGTCACAGTCTCTGACCTGGAGCAAGTGGGACGAACCACAACCCCTGCTACTACCCAGGTAATTTAAGTATTGGCCCGGAGCAAGTGGGACGAACCTCAACTCTTGCTACTGCCCAGGTATCTCAAACATATATTCATTCAACCTCAATTCATATGATCAATCTTCATTGTCACCAAATTTTAAACATTAACCTGGAGCAAGCGGGACGAACCACCACCCTTACTACTACCCAGGTATCACAAATACACATTTATTCATAATCACCCTTCATTATTATCAATTCTCAGATAATGACTGATGACCGAATAATTTATACCTTTTTTGGCATTGTTTTTACATAGTTTTTAGTATATTTTAGATAAATTTTATTATATTTTTATTAGTTTTTATTCAAAAATCTCATTTCTAGACTTTACTATGAGTTTTTGTATTTTTCTATGATTTCAGGTATTTTCTGGCTGAAATTGATAGACCTGAGCAAAAATCTGATTCAGAGGCTGAAAAAAGACTGCTGATGCTGTTGGATTCTGACCCGGCTGCATTTGAAATAGATTTTCTAGACCTACAGAAGCCCAATTGGCGCACTCTTAATTGTGTTGGAAAGTAGACATCCTGGGCTTTCCAGAAATATATAATAGTCCATACTTTGCCTGAGATTTGATGGTCCAAACTGGCGTTCAAAGTCAGCCTAAAACATCTTGGCGTAAAACGCCCAAACTGGCACCAGAATTGGAGTTAAACGCTCAAACTGGCACCAAAGATGGCGTTTAACTCCAGGAACAGCCTATGCACGAAAAATCTTCAATGCTCAGCCCAAGCACACACCAAGTGGGTCCCAGAAGTGGATTTCTGCACTATCTGCACTTAGTTACTCATTTTCTGTAAACCCTAGTTACTAGTTTAGTATAAAAACTACTTTTAGAGATTTATTTTACAGCCTTTTAGTCTTTTATGCTATCATAGACCTTTGTTCACGTTTGAGAGGCTGGCCTCACGGCCATGCCTAGACCTTTTTCACTTATGTATTTTCTACGGTGGAGTTTCTACACCCCATAGATTAAGGTGTAGAGCTCTGCTGTTCTTCATGAATTAATGCAAGTACTATTATTTTTCCTTCAATTCACGCCTACTTCTTCTCCAAGATATACTCTTATTCTTAATTCAGTTAAGTCAGAATGAAGGGGTGACCCGTGACAATCACCCAATCTTCGTTACTCGCTTAGCCAAGATCGCGTGCCTGACAACCACAAAGTGATCTACATGATGTTCAACGTAGTCATTGGACGACAGCTGGAGTATACTCTCTTGGATATCTAATACACGGATCGAAAAGACTAAACCTTGTCTGTGGTATTCCGAGTAGGATCTGGGAAGGGATGACTGTGATGAGCTTCAAACTTGCAAATGTTGGGCATAGTGACAGTGTGCAAAAGGATAATGGTCCTATTCCGACGCTAGCGGGAACTGACAGATGATTAGCCGTGTGGTGACAGCGCATATGGATTTGTTTTCATCCGAGAGGATCATACAGCTTGCCATGGAAGGAGGTAACGCATGGTTGGAAGAAGGCAGTAGGAAAGCAGAAGTTCAGAAGCAACAAAGCATCTCCAGAAGCTTATCTGAAATTCCCACCAAATGAATTACATAAGTATCTCTATTTTATTTTCTGTTTTATTGTTAAAACCTTATAACCATTTGAATCCGCCTGACTGAGATTTACAAGGATGATCATAGCTTGCTTCAAGCCGACAATCTCCATGGGATCGACCCTTACTCACGTAAGGTATTACTTGGACGACTCAGTGCACTTGCTGGTCAGCTGCACGGAGTTGTGAGAAAAGTGTGAGAACACGACTCCGTCACGTACCAATGACCCGGAGCAAGCAGGACGAACCACGACCCTTGCTACTACCCAGGTATCACAAATACACATTTATTCAAAACTCCATAATTAAACTCATTTATCATAATCCACATTCCCCATCTCATACCCAGTGCAAGTGGACAACGCCATTCCCTACTACCCGGGGTCACACGTCACATTCAACATTTTTCCATCATTATTCATTTACCACATTTATTAATTAATCATATATGTATTTCCAGCATACTAGCCACATGTTCAAGCCTCCTCCACCAATCATAATCATTTGGTCATTAATCATATACATATACATACTTAGCCATAATTCAATGCTTATCACAGCTATCCGGTTCATGCTATACACAGCACTTTCACCATCATCCTCAGCAGCTCATACAACCATCATTACTCATCATTCATCATGGATTCTCACTTTACTTCATCCACAAGTTACCACATATCCTAGCTTCTTTTCATTACTAGGCATGATATAAAGATTTAGGACCTAGAGGATGAAAATGGAGGCTTAGAAGTCTGAAATTTGGCTTTAAAAACTCAAAATCAGCTTTGGGGTGAAAACGGGGTCACGCGTGTGCGTTGCCCACGCGCACGCGTGGAAGGCAGCAAGATACATTGACACGTACGTGTCCCCCACACACACGCGTAGATGGGAGAAAAGCCAAGTGACGCCTGCGCGTCAGCCACACGTACGCGTGGGTGCGTTTTGTGCCCCAGGCACAAAACTGGCACAACCCAGGCACAACTCTCGGGAATTTTGGCTGGGCAACTGATTTAGCCCATCGACGCGTACGCGTTGGCCAGGCGCACGCGTGGATGGCGAATATTTGAAAACGACGCATGCGTGTCGGCTACGCATACGCGTGGGTGTGCGTCCTGCCAAAAAATTTACTAAGTTAAAAAGCTGCAGAATTTTATTTTTAAACCTCAAACTCCCATCACACATAACTTCTTATACAAAATTCATTTTCAACCATTTCTGAACCGTTGGAAAGATCTTTGAATAAAATTTCATAAAATTTCATTTTTGAAAAATTCCAAACTCCGTTGACCGAGTTACGGACTACCAAAGTTGGCCAAAAATCAGTTTTTACCCCAAAACTAGAAATCACCAATTTTTTAAATGATCACAAGCCAAATTCATTCTACTCATCCAAATAACCACAACCCAACCACATTTATATAATTACACTCAACCAAACCAGACCTACCTCCTCTACACAATTTCATCCAAAATTATCAAATTTCACACTGATGAGCGGATAATTTATATGCTTTTTGGCATTATTTTTAGTATGTTTTTAGTAGGATCTAGTTACTTTTAGAGATGTTTTCATTAGTTTTTATGTTAAATTCATATTTCTAGACTTTACTATGAGTTTGTGTGTTTTTCTGTGATTTCAGGTATTTTCTGGCTGAAATTGAGGGACTTGAGCAAAAATCAGATTCAGAGGTTGAAGAAGGACTGCTGATGTTGTTGGATTCTGACCTCCCTGCACTCAAAGTGGATTTTCTGGAGCTACAGAACTCAAAATGGCGCGCTTCTAATTGCGTTGGAAAGTAGACTTCCAGGGCTTTCCATCAATATATAATATTCCATACTTTGGCTGAGTTTAGACGACGTAAAAGGGCGTTGAATGCCAGTTCTACGCTGTTGTCTGGAGTTAAACGCCAGAAACACGTCACAAACCAGAGTTGAATGCCAGAAACACGTTACAACCTCGCATTCAACTCCAGAAAGAGCCTCTGCACGTGTAACATTCAAGCTCAGCCCAAGCACAAACCAAGTGGGCCCCGGAAGTGGATTTATGCATCAATTACTTACTTCTGTAAACCCTAGTAGCTAGTTTATTATAAATAGGACTTCTTACTATTGTATTTGACATCCTGGATTGTATTTTTGATCCTGTGATCTCGTTTTGGAAGCTGGCCATTCGGCCATGCCTGGACCTTTCACTTATGTATTTTCAACGGTAGAGTTTCTACACTCCATAGATTAGATTATGATAGAGCAGATAGAGCATTTGGACCATTTTCACAAGAGGATAGGATGCAGCCATTGACCACGGTGATGCCTCCAGACGATTAGCCATGCTGTGACAGCGCATCGGACCATTTTCCAGAGAGGATGAAAAGTAGCCATTGACAATGGTGATGTCCTTACATAAAGCCAGCCATGGAAAGGAGTAAGACTGATTGGATGAAGACAGCAGGAAAGCAGAGGTTCAGAGGAACGAACGCATCTCCATACACTTATCTGAAATTCTCACTAATGATATACATAAGTATTTCTATCTTTATTTTCTTTCTATTAATTATTTAATTTCGAAAACTCCATAATCAATTATTATCCGCCTGACTGAGATTTACAAGATGACCATAGCTTGCTTCATACCAACAATCTCCGTGGGATCGACCCTTACTCACGTAAGGTTTATTACTTGGACGACCCAGTGCACTTGCTGGTTAGTTGTATCGAAGTTGTGAATGAAAAAGGATTTATTAAGACGTGCGTACAGAGTTTTTAGCGCCGTTGCCTGAGATCAAAAACTTCGTGCACCACACACCTCAATTCCTCAAACCTTATTATTCAATAACCAAACCAAATATTCATACATTCAATAACTAAAATCCATCCAATCTCTTATATCATCACACAACACACATATCAACTTACCTTCCTTACCTCTTTCCGGCCTCCGGCCCAAAATTCACGGCCTCCGGCTCAAATTCACAATTTAAAAGTATATTCTACAAACTAATATTCATTATTCAATTCATCAAATTCTCAACACACCAAACATAAAAATTTACACAATTCTCAACTCAATCATCAATTCTCATTACATAACAACTATACATATTAGTACCAACCATTTGCACAATCCAAACTTAATCCTAGGGGCATCTAGCCTAGGAATTCTCACCATACCACACGGTACTTAAATGAAACTTAAACCATACCTCTTGTAGCCAAATTAATTGAGCTCCTTCTTGGAAGTCTCCACCAACCCTTAACTCCAAGCCTCACCAAAGCTCCACAAGCAATACTAACCTCCCAATTGTACACCAAAATTACCAAATACACTAACATAACCAATTTCACATATATACATCAACCTAGGGTTCATGAAAAATGATAAATCACAAGGGTTTGAGTACTTCTTACCTCAGTTCATATGAAATAGAGATAGAACCGACTTAGAATTCATTTTAGAGTATCCCTAAATAACCAAAATCATAAGATTTCAACACTAACTATCCAAAAATGTGTAACAGTGGAGAATTTCGAAATCTGGGCAGAGATGAAGGAAATACTGATGCGTGAGCATCTTATCTATCTTTTCCTTGTGAATTTGCACCTGAATTGCTAAGTTTAATCAAAATTTAAATATCTTTTAGCCACTATGGATGCTACTTTGAGTTGTGCACAATTCTATTTATTTCAGGTAGCATTCAAAGGGATTTGACGGGGTTTTGTAGCAGAAAAAGGAGAAAGCGAATGATGCTGCCAATCCTGACCTCCTTGTACTCAAACAGAAATAACTTAAGCTACAGAAATCCAATTGACGTGATTCCAGTGGCATTGGAAAGCTAACTTCCAGGGCTTTCCAACGATATATAATAGTGCATACTTCTTTTCCATAAACCTCTGCCTCCTCCGCGTTGAACTTGGCCCCTGCCAAGTTCAGCGTGGAACTTGAAAGCTCCCAGGGAAGCACGCACCACATCCCATGCTGAACTTGGAAAAAGCCAAGTTCAGTGTGGACTCAAAGGGAAACAAGAAAAATACTGCTGCCTCCTCCACGCTGAACTTGGAAATTTTCAAGTTCAACGTGGGTCCGAATTCCCCAAGTGGTCCCCATGCCCTCATACAAAGCTGTGCTAAAATTAATTAATTTTGATTTAATTTTTATTTTATTTATAATTAGGAAAAGATATTGTTTAATTTTTAGAAAATATATTTTTATATTAATTAGGATTAGATAAAAAAAAGAAAAGAGCCATCTCTTCTCTTCTCTTCTACCTCATTCCACAATTTACAGTTTTTCAGAATCCTTATTTTCTCTCTGAACTATGAGCAACTAAACCTCCATTGTTAAGGTTAGGAGCTCTGTCTATTGTATGAATTGATACTATTATTTTTCTATTTTAATTCATGTACTGATTTATAATTTAAGAATTTTTTTCGTTCTTTTTCTTATGAATTTGGGTGGAACGGAAGTATGACCCTTTTTCTAATTGAGTTCTTGTATAACTTGGAAAAGCTCTTTACTTGAACAACATCTTGAAAACATATTCTCCTAAATTTTTAATTTTCTGGACTTAACGGGATACGTGACATATAATCCTCTTATATTTGGGTAAATTAGGATTTTTGTGGCACATAAACTAGAATTGAACTTCATCCTCTAATTAGAATTAAGTGACCAAGGAATTGGCGGTTGATGAAAGTTATAGTAGACTAAGAAGGTCTAAGGAATTAGGGCTTAGTCATATATAGTTTGCCATGAATTGAATCTTGCATGATTAAAATAGTTAGTAAGAAAAGTCACTCCGGAAAATAGATATCTCTGAAGCCTTAACTGTTTCTCCATATATTATTCACAACTCGTTTACTGCTTGCTTTCTAATTTACTGAATTTACTGTTTAATGCTTTTGAACTCTTAAACACCATTTTCTGCTTGTCTAACTAAGTAAATTAATCAACCATTGTTGCTTAGTCCATCAATTCTCGTGGGATCGACCCTCACTCACCTGAGGTATTACTTGGTACGACCCGGTGCACTTGCCGGTTAGTTTGTGGTTATAAATTCCGCACCAAA
>NC_029794.2:96420520-96426503 GCF_000816755.2 Arachis ipaensis
GTAATTTTGTGCAAAATGATAATTATGATTATGCTCAATCCTCTTCTGAACAGGTCCATTACATGGGGAGTGCTCCTAGAAATCCCAATAATGATCCCTATTCTCAAACCTACAATCAAGGGTGGAGAAATCACCCAAATTTTGGGTGGAGAGACCAACCTCAGAGACCTCAGAACTTCAACAATAATTCTCAAAGTGGCTTACAACAGAACAATTACAATAACCGCCAATTTCAGTCTCAGCAGGCAAACTCTAAATCCCAAGAAGATGCTAACTGGGAGATGATGAAGAGTTTTGTGCAGGAAACCAGAGTATCATTCAAGAATTTGGAGATTCAGATGGGTCAAATAGCCACAAGAGTTAATGAAATTGATCAGAGGACCACTAATAGCCTTCCTGGTAACACAATTCCAAATCCAAGAGAGGAATGCAAGGCTATCACCTTGATAAGTGGACAAGTGGCCAGTACTAAAGCACAAGTTAATGAGGAGCCAGTTGAAAAAGAAGCTCCAGAGGAGAAGAAGGAAGAAGTAGAGCACGTCCATCCAAAGCGTGCGGACAACCCATTCCCAGACTCTCTTGACACTTATCCTACATTGCCAAAGGCTCCTGAGTACAAGCCTAAAATGCCATATCCTCAGAGACTTCAAAAGGAGACCAAGGACAAGCAGTTTTCAAAGTTCTTGGAAGTTTCAGAAAGTTGCAAATCAATATTCCTTTTTCTGAGATTTTGGAGCAAATGCCTATTTATGTCAAGTTCATGAAGGAGTTGTTGTCAAAGAAGAAGCCTTTAAAGGGAGATGAGACAGTGGTCTTGACTAAAGAATGCAGTTCCATCATTCAGAATCACTTACCAAAGAAGATGCCAGATCCAGGGAGCTTTCAAATTCCATGCACCATTGGGAGCACAACCTTTGAGAAAGCATTATGTGATCTGGGAGCAAGCATCAATTTAATGCCTTTGTCTGTGATGAAGAAGTTGCAAATCCAAGAGGCACAACCCAAAAGGATAGCATTACAGATGGCAGACAAATCTCTAAAGCCTGCATATGGACTAGTGGAGAATATCTTGGTCAAAGTGGGTAAGTTCTTCCTCCCAGGAGATTTTGTGATTCTTGACACAGGGGAGAATGAGAATGCCTCTATAATTCTAGGAAGACCCTTTCTAGCCACTGGGAGAGCTCTAATTGATGTAGAAGCAGGTGAATTAGTGCTTAGAGTGCATAATGAGCAACTGATCTTTCATGTTTTCAAAGATATACATTCAGTAGCTGAAGAAGAGAGGTGCATGCAGACTGAGCTTATTGATCCAAACCTTCAAGAATCCCCTGATGATGCACAGCAGAAATTGCAGCTCAAACCTCCTTTAGTGGCAACCAATAAAATTCCTCCTGACATCAAACCTAAGTTTGGTGTCGGGAATGCATCATCCACCAAGGAGGAAGTTCCCAAAAAGAAGAAAGTACCTAGAGGATGGAGAAACAAAAAGATTCCCACTGAAGGTTTCTCCCCAGGAATGAAAGTGGTGTTGAGTAGCAATCCAGTGTGGATTTATACAGTAAACAGAATCCTCTCTCTGGAGCATATTGAGCTACGTTATGAGGACACAGGAAAGAAGTTCACAGTGAGGGGTGAAGAGCTGAGCCCTTATGATCCTCCTCCTTAGAGGAGCTAACCGTCAAGCTAGTGACGGTAAAGAAGCGCTTGTCGGAAGGCAACCCGATAATTTCGTATCCTTAGTTATTTTTCCGTTGCATTAGTTTTATTATCTATTTGATTTTTATTTAGTTTTTACTATTTTAACGTTGTTTTATTTGTGTTTTGATCATGCAAAAATTTTAAAACAGAAACCGAACACTTAGAAAAAATTTTGAACACTCTGGAGAAGGTTGAATCTTCCAGTTCCACGCTGAACTTGGAATTTTCCAAAATCAACGTGACATGTGCGTGTAATTTAGAAGGATGTCTCTGCCAAGTCCACGCTGAACTTGAAAAATTCCAAGTTCAACGTGACATACGACGTAAAAATGGGTGAAAGTACTTGAAGACCCATGCTGAACTTGAGCTACACCAAGTTCAGCGAGGAAAGGGCATATCACACGTGAACTTGAGGCGCTGAACTTAAACTTTTCCACGTTCAGCGTGGTTTCAGTCCCTGTAGCATATAATCCTTCCCAACCCCATTAATCTCTAAATTAAAAAAACAAAAAAAACAAAAAAATAATTTATATATCTTTTAATTATTTTCACCTCTCTTGTCCTTTTATTATTCTAATTTTTTTATATACTAATATTTATTTTTTTTCTTCCGTCTATTTTTTTTTTTATGTCCCTCTCTATTTTCAGTTCTTCTTTGCTTGAGGACAAGCAAACTTTTAAGTTTGGTGTTGTCACTTCGATTTTGCTTTTCTGTTTATTTTAATAGCACCAAAGGGAGGTGAATCATCTCTACAGAGGAACACAGCCAGAAGAATAAGATGGCCACTAGGATAACTGAGGTGGTTGAGTTCCTTTCATTCTATATTCCTTCCCATTTTTACTATGTTATGTTCCGGTTTTCTGCTGTTTTGTTTTTGTTATTGCATGATCAATTGTTATTTCAATTTCTAAGTTCTAGTTTAATTTACTGTTTTTTTTTTTTTTTTGCTATTTGATTTTTATTCTAAAAGGGTGTCTCATGTATTACTCATTGAGCTTGAAATCAAGAAGAAAAGAAAAGAAGTGATGTATTGCATGAGAAATTGAGTTTATATTAAAAGAATAGTCTTATTTACTTAAATGTGGTGGTATTATTTGTGATTATGAATGAATGACATAAATAGTGCATATTTAAATTTGAATCAAAGGATGTTGATGTATAAGGAACAAGAATTTAGAGAACTATTATGACTTCTCTGAAATTAGTGAAAGCTTAATCTTTGAAGCAAAAGAAATAGCAAAAGAAAAATAAAAGCAAGGTCCAAGGCTCTGAGCATCAATGACTAAGGAGGTCAGACATGATTAAAAGCTCAAAGAGTTGTTTCCTTAGTCATATGCTTGTGGTGTTCTTGTGTCAAGTAATCCTTGAGACAGAATATTTAGAGTCGAGACCAAATGCATTTGGCAGAGTATGCCCAAGGCTTTGAGCACCACTGTCTGGGAGTAACTGAAAGAAAAATCAGAACTTCAAGAGAGTTCCCCAATCAAGTGCTTATGGTGTTTCTGTGTCAAGTAAATTTTGAGACAAAACATTTAAAGTCACGGCTAGGCTCAAGGTGCAAAGCACCAAAGAAAAGAGAATTAAGGTAAATCTTGTTGTGTTCAAGGATTAAACTGGAGTATAGAGATCAGAGAATTCATAATATGATCCGGGTTCTAATTCCGAATAACACTGACAGTCCTCTAATTCAAGGGAGAGTGAGATGCCAAAACTGTTCAGAATTGCTGGAGATAAACCCCACTTTAAGAATAGGCTTGAGCATAACTGAACTCTCACTTCTCATGCAAATTCACATCTTAATCATGCACTTATTTCGATTGCTTAAGGACAAGCAACAATTCAAGTTTGGTGTTCTGATGCGTGAGCATCTTATCTATCTTTTTCTTGTGAATTTGCACCTGAATTGCTAAGTTTAATCAAAATTTAAATATCTTTTAGCCACTATAGATGCTACTTTGAGTTGTGCACAATTATATTTATTTCAGGTAGCATTCGAAGGGATTTGACGGAGTTTTGTAGCAGAAAGAGGAGAAAGCGAATGATGCTGTCAATCCTGACCTCCTTGTACTCAAACAGAAATAACTTGAGCTGCAGAGGTCCAATTGAGGTGATTTTAGCGGCATTGGAAAGCTAACTTCTAGGGCTTTCTAACGATATATAATAATGCATACTTCTTTACCAGCAACCTCTGCCTCCTCCACGTTGAACTTGGCCCCTGCCAAGTTCAGTGTGGAACTTGAAAGCTCCCAGGGAAGCACGCACCACATCCCACGCTGAACTTGGAGGACTCAAAGGGAAACAAGAAAAACGCTGCTGCCTCCTCCACACTGAACTTGGAAATTTCCAAGTTCAGCGTGGGTCCGAATGCCCCAAGTGGTCCCCTAGCCCTCATACAAAGCTGCGCTAAAATTAATTAATTTTGATTTAATTTTTATTTTATTTATAATTAGGAAAAAATATTATTTAATTTTTAGAAAATATATTTTTACATTAATTAGGATTAGATAAAAAAGAGAAAAGAGTCATCTCCTCTTCTCTTCTACCTCATTCCACAATTTACAGTTTTTCAGAATCCTTATTTTCTCTTTGAACCATGAGCAACTAAACCTCCATTGTTAAGGTTAGGAGCTCTGTCTATTGTATGGATTGATACTATTATTTTTCTATTTTAATTCATGTACTGATTTATAATTCAAGAATTGTTTTCGTTCTTTATCTTATGAATTTGGGTGGAACGGAAGTATGACTCTTTTTCTAATTGAGTTCTTGTATAACTTGGAAAAGCTCTTTATTTGAACAACATCTTGAAAATATATTCTCCTAAATTTTAATTATCTGGACTTAATGGGATACGTGACATATAATCCTCTTATATTTGGGTAATTCGGATTTTTGTGGCACATAAACTAGAATTGAACTTCATCCTCTAATTTGAATTAAGTGACCAAGGAATTGGCGGTTGATGAAAGTTAGAGTAGACTAAGAAGGTCTAAGGAATTAGGGCTTACTCATATATAGTTTGCCATGAATTGAATCTTGCATGATTAAAATAGTTAGTAAGAAAAGTCACTCCGGAAAATAGATATCTCTGAAGCCTTAACTGTTTCTCCATATATTATTCACAACTCGTTTACTGCTTGCTTTCTAATTTACTGAATTTACTGTTTAATGCTTTTGAACTCTTAAACACCATTTTTTGCTTGTCTAACTAAGTAAATTAATCAACCATTGTTGCTTAGTCCATCAATCCTCGTGGGATCGACCCTCACTCACCTAAGGTATTACTTGGTATGACCCGGTGCACTTGTCGGTTAGTTTTTGGTTATAAATTCTGCACCAAATACTCACCACAAAACTTAAATAAAACTGTAGAGGATGAGAAGAGAGACGCGTGGCCGTAAACGGCTCGTCAATCGGAGTTTCGTAGCTCAAGTTATGGTGATTTGAAGTTGGAGCTAGGATTAGCTTTTCTCCTTTCTTATCTCTTCTCTCAATTCAGCGTCCCTACCCTCTCTCTTTAGGGTAAATGAGCTGAAATACTCATAACTAATGTTTATATATGTTGGATCTTGGGCCCACTTGGGCCCGATTTACTTATTTTTGTCTGTTGGCCCAATTTTGGGGCAAAACCTTCAAGATTAGAGCTTTAAATCGCATTTTAAATATTTCCTCTTGTTCTAATTATAAATCCTAATTTCTTAACCTTATTTACTTATAATCACTTTTCTCAGCTGCAGTACCAGGCAGATCTCAGCCAGTACTGCTGGTTAAAATTCCAGTGTGCGTCTTTACACAGAAAACTATGTTTTTCAACTCAAAAAAATTCACTGAGTCCAAATATCATATTTAAATTATCAAATTCCGATTGCTAAATTTTTCAACTATATTCGCTCCTATTTAATTTATTATTTAGTTAATTACGGTTTGACCGGGTTTTACAACACATGAGCTCATGGTCAGTAGGACAGGCATGCATCATGTGCACTTGTTTGATTTGTTTGGTTGTGCATTTTTTTGTGTTATGTTTATGTGATTTATCTGACTATGTGCTATGTGATACGTGCTTTATATTTATTTGCTTCTATGTGATTGAATTGTTTGATCTGATTGTATTTGCTGGTGAACAGAGGCGATGGAGGTTGAGACAGATTGAATTTGGTATAATCCTAGGACTCTGGTTTATGTGTTGGATGGATAGAAACAAATGATGGTTGTTTACTGGGTAGAAAATCTTTAGGTGAGTATTTGAACCCTAAAGAAAATATTAAAGATATGTTGTAATTT
>NC_029794.2:96426668-96433099 GCF_000816755.2 Arachis ipaensis
CCAGTCATATTTATTGTTCGGTAGGTCGGGCATCGGACGGTTCGGGTTGAAGTCCTACAGATGGTGAGGTCTCGTCTGGTTTCGGGCAGCCAGTCAGGTAAACGCGAGGTCACGAGCACTTCGTGTAGAAAGGGGGGTGCCACCTGCAAAGACATTCCGACGCTTTTGCCAGTAAATGTGCAGGCGGAAAGGGTGATATGATGTGCAACGTACCTTGGGGGAAGGGTAAATCCTTCCCCTTATATACTGTGTGAGGGGTGGGCCCTACAAGGACAGGCCCACTTTTCCGGGACGTTTTCCTACAACTGTGAGTGAGCTGTCTGGGACGCGTGTTCGGGTCGGTTGTAGGGCGCCTCACCCGTGACCGTCCGGGTCGGGTGATGCTCTGGTCGAGCCGACCCATGGAGGGTTTGGGCCAGGCCGTAACAGTGCCCCCACGCGCCATTGATAGTCGTGGGAGCTATTAGTGGCGTGTTATTTCGTGTTCCATTCTTTGTCGTTAGGTCGGCCGTTCGTGGAAGGGACGTGCCCCCTGCGTGCGTATCTCTTGGTTGCTGAGGCAACCGTTTGTTACTTCGTTCCTTGCGTTGAGCATTAAATGCTCATAATGGGTTGCAAAACCCCGTACGTAAATACTATTTTTCCCCCAAGTCTTTCGCGCTTCCTGAGTGGCAGTTTCAAATACTTTGCCTTCCCTTTTATCCTTTTTTACACTCTTGTTTCTTCCATCTCCTTGTTATCTCCCTCTTCTTCTTTCAGAAATTCCAGAGTGTTGTTGCAGTATCTTCGAGCATCTTCCCTTCATCCTTCTCAACTTTCGCAACAAATTCAGGTAATCCTCTGACTTCTCTCTTTTCTGCTTTGTTATTGCATGCTCGTTGTTTGTATTTGCCTAGTGTTCTTGCGGTCTTGTTTGGAATTTGTTGCTACATGACTTTTTGGTGCTAGGTAGATGTGTTAGGGGAGGGGTACCATTCCAGGGTAGGTTTTTAGGTGTCTTGCGGGATAGGCGTAGCTTTGGTCATGCTTGATCTTAATCGTTGAATAGGATGAACATAGTTTCTGGGTTGTTTCCGGGCTCCCGACCTCATAGACTAATGGAGTGGTACTCCTAACTGTAGGTATGCCTCGCATCGTCTCCCGGGCTTCCCCTTCCGCCGCAAACTATGACCCCTACGCCTGGGTGACCTCGGACGTAAAGGACTCGCCGAACCAGATGGATCTGGAGGAGTTGACGGAGTTCCGACAAGCCGGGTATTTGTGCGGGGGGACTAACGAAGAGACTAATTACGAGACCTTCGTCCCTGCCCCCAACGAGCGATTGTACGAAATTAACTTCCGATCTCCCCGGGTCGCCGACTGGATTTGGATTTACAAAGCCATGTTCACCCAGGTTGGCGTTCGCTTACCATTCTCCGATTTTCATATGTCTCTCCTTAATCGGATATCCGTGTCGCCGTCGCAACTCCCTCCGAACAGCTGGGCTTCTATCCGCTGTTTCGAGATGGTTTGTGAATATCTCGAGCTGCCGGCTTCAGTGGATGTCTTCCTCTTCTTTTTCAATCTTACCAACCCCTCCAAACAAGGGAAGGCAAGGAAAGTGTTTTTGTCTTTCCGGTCTGGCCAAGGCCGGAGGATATTTGGCCTGTTCGAGGACTCTTATCATGGGTTCAAAGACAAATTCTTCAAAGTTCGTCCTGCTAAAGGTCACCATCCTTTTTGGTTAGCGTTAGAGGGAGAACGCCTCATCCCGACTTATTGGAGCTTCGGGGCGGGGTCTAATTCTTTCATTAAGGTGACCTACAAGGGAATGTCCCCTGTGAATAAAAGGATTGCCGATGTGTTGTTTGCTCTTTTTGGAAAGAACCCCGTGAACCCCCACCTCCTCATGGGCGAACGGGAGTCCGCCAGGAATTATATTTGTGAGCTGTTCTGTCTTGTGTTTTTTGCATTGTTTGTTGTTTAGTTTGTTCTTCCCGACTTCACGACTAACGTATTTGTTTTTCTGTTGCAGTGGAGATCTCTGCCTCGGTGACTGGGCTCGAAAATTTAGTCAAGACCTTCTTGGAGGATAGCGATGACGAGAAGGCCGACGAGAAGAATGCCGGGAAATCGGATGGCCCTTCTGGGGAGAAGGGGGATCAGGTTATGCCCTCTCTCCAGGACACCGCAATGTCCGAAAAGAATCCGGCCGAGGTGCACGCTTCCCCCATTCCTGAAGAGGCGGCCGTTGGTGGGCACTCGTCTTCTACCCACCAAGACTATGATGATGTGGAACTTGTTCATACTCCTAAGAAGCGGAGGGCATCTGCCATCCCGGAAGGAACTCTCACCATTATGGAACGAAATTTTGATGCTACTAAATTCATCGACTCCCAGCTGATCCCTGGCACGGAGGACCACTTCCATGGTACCGATTTGGCGGGTCAGGCGAGGTGGATGTATCGTGCTCTGCTCTGCGGGGCTGTGATAGCTCAAAAAGCCGAGTTTGAGTTGTCGGGGATGCAGGCACTTCGAAGGAGACTTGAATCCTCTGCCCAGGCCAATAACAACTTCAAAGTTCAAGTCGAGTCGCTCCGGGGGCAGCTGTCCGAGGTAGGGGAGAAGCTCAAGGCTGCCGAGGAGAAGGCGGCTTCTGCCGAGGAGAAATTGAAGACTTCTGATGAGTCGGTGGCCCGTTTATCCGAGCAGGAGATATCCCTGGAGAGCCAGCTGAACGCCGCTCAAGGTCGGGTGGCGGCCTTAGAGAAGGAGCGTGACCAGGCCGTTTCGTCGGCTAAGGCTGCTAAAGTCGAGGTCGAAGAGCTTAAGAGGAAGCACAAGGCGACCAAGGAGCAAGGGAAAAACGCGATCTTCATGACCGAGGAGGCTCTGAAGGCCCAGGTAAAGATCGTGGCTCCTGACTTCGACACGTCGGCTATTGGGGTCTTCAAGACGATCCAAGACGGCAAGATTGTTGACATGCCTCGGAAGTGAGCTCTTGTAACTTGTGTTTTTGTGTGGTTTTGTAAGATACTTGTTGATACTTGTTATAACTGTTGAGACCTTTGCTACTTTTTAGTGGTCGCTTGGTCGGCTTTTATTATCGCCTTTATTCCGTTTATTTAGCAGCGTCTTATATTTTGTTACCGCTTTTCTGGTGTGGACTTATCGTTTGTGTCTGTTTCGCCATTTATGTTGGTAACGATTGGGACTGTCTTGGTCATGTTATCACGACCGTTAGTCATGGCTATGATCCGTCTGGCTCCCGAGGTGATCAGCCCCGGGTAGCCGTTGAAGAACGCGATCGTGTGGAATACGTATTGGGAGGTAATAGATAGATTTTAGACAAGTAAAAATTAGTTGTTAGCCAAACAAATTTGTGAATACAGCAGGTACTTTAATAAAGGCAAATAGCTAAGAATTAACATGTGAATAGAGTAAGCACCCATTGGCCCGCCATGCCGCTTGGTTGGTATGCCCAAGTCACGAATAGAACCTCCTTAGGTTACCTGCATTCCACATTCTTGGGATTTCTTTGCCGTCGAGTCTCTCAAGCTTGTAGGCGCCTTTGCCGAGCACTTCTTTGATTCTGTAGGGACCTTCCCATTTTACTGCCAGCTTTCCTTCTCCTGGGGTCGGTGAACCGACGTCGTTGCGCCGCAAGACGAGGTCTCTTTCCTCAAATTCCCTCCTGAAGACTTTAGTGTTGTAGCGTAGAGCTATTCTTTGTTTCAGTGCTGTTTCTGACAAGTGGGCCATCTCTCTGGTTTCTTCCACCAGGTCCTTTTCCACCGCTTCGTCTACTCCTGCGAGAAGTAGTCATGGACTTGGTTCGTCAATTTCCACGGGTATCACTGCGTCGACCCCGTACGTTAGGTGAAAGGGGGTTTCCCCCATGGAACTTTGCTCGGTTGTTGACAAACCCCAATTTGACGGTTTATCTTGTATTGTTTATGTTGTTCTTATGTTTTGTTGTAGATCTACTTTTGCTCCTTCTATTTTCTTTCAATTCAATTCAAGGTAAATCATAATAATTGTGTTCATTTGATTTGTTGTTGTTTAATTCCTTGCAAATTGAGTAGTGTAGATTTACTTTTCTTGCAATTTTACTATGCTTTCCTCTTATGCCTTCCAAGTGTTTGATGAAATGCTTGGTTGGATTTTAGAGTAGAATTTTATGTTCTTGGCTTGGAAAGGTAACTTAGGAACTCGTGAGTTACTAATGTCCAAGTAATTGGTGATTGGGATCCATTGACTCTAGTCCTCACTAATTGAATTAGTGGAGAGTTAGGACTTATGGACTAGGATTGATATAGCTCATTTGACTTTCCTTTACTACTAGTTAGAGGATGATTTAATGAGATTAATCCTTGCCAATTCTCATATTGTGGTTAGTGATTAGGATAGAGATCCTTGACCACCAACCCTTGCCAAGACCTTTTTAGGCCTTAGTTTACTTTCTTGCCATTTATCTTTCATGCCTCTTATCAAAACCCCAAAAAATGATTCATAACCAATAACAAGACACTCTATTGTAATTTCTAGGGAGAACGACCCGAGGTTTGAATACTTCGGTTATTAATTTTAGGGGTTTGTTACTTGTGACAAACAATCTTTTGTATGAAAGGATTATTGCTTGGTTTAGAAACTATACTTGCAACGAGAATTCATTTGTGAATTCTAAACCGTCAAAAATCCGTTCATCAAAATGGCGCCATTGCCGGGGATTTGCAATGGTGTTGTGTTATTGGTTATTGTACATATGTGAATATTGTGAATAGGTTTATCTTTTGTTGTTTCTTAATTTTTGTTAGTTTTATTTTGTTCTCTCATTATAAATTCTCACCACTTTGGCCTTGAGTTTGGTTCTAAGTGTGTTGTAGGAAATGTGGACTTTAATGGCAACATGTACCATGGATGGAACCGACAAAGATGGGAAGAGCCTCAAGGAATTGATCACTCCTATTGGCAACAACCTCCGGATACTTATAGGTATAATTTCCATCCTAATGCATGCCAACTTAGTGATGCCAAGGCATCTTAGGCTAGTTTCACTAGTATTTTTCTGTTAGTTTTAGTGGTTTTATCGGAGATGTTGAAAGTCCATGGGAATGTAGCATCATGGAGAACTCTTCCAAGAAGCTTGATATTGATGTTGAGAAGGGCGCACAATCTCCAAGACATATCATCATTGGAAACTTGGAAGCGGTTTATCAAGAAATGGATTCAATCATGGATGAATTTCTCTCTACAATGGAATCCCCTCCCATTGGACATGGAGTTGAAAGTATAAAAGAGTGTGCACAACCTCCCATACCCTTGGTGAGCAATGAGAAAGAGAGCTACCAAGAGGAAAACATTGGCATGGTGTATATCAAAATTGAAGAATATGAAGAGGTTGACCAAGAAATGAATTTATTCATCAATGAATTTCTATCCAAAATTGAACCACCTCCCATTAGGCAAGAAATCAAAGTTCTTGAAGACAACACCAAGCTATGTACCTCACTCTATTGTGAGTTTTTACTTGACGATAACCGGTGCACTTGCCGGAAGGAATTTTGCCGATCGTGCAATTTCCTAAATCGTAGCATAACTAGTTTATGTGCATCACTTAGCGGCTATGATGATTCTTTTTGTGACACTCAACAACCACCATCATATGCCTATGAATCTCATCCTTAACATGAACCTCAACCATTCTCACAAGCCTTTCATCACCAAGCACCACCCTATGATCCATATCCAGATGGACAACTTAGAGCTCTTTGTGGAATTAAAAGCAAGAATGAGTTGTGTAGTGGTTGCAAGTTAGGAATTAGGCTCATTAAGGTCAAAACTTTAAGGTATAGGAATTATGATGGGATAAGAATTACTTTGTATGGGTCTAGAAGGAAGAATTGGTGGACTAACGAGAATTCTACGTGCCGACCGCCCTCGTGTCAACCACCCGGAAAGAAAAAGTATGAAGATCAAATCGAAGATGGGTGCGAAGATAAGATATGGGACCCCGGCTCGCTAGGTGAAGACCAACTATGGGGACTCATATCTTGGGTAGAACTTTGCCCAAGCTTGACGAAAATGGTTGGAAATTCTATCAACCAATTGAGAAGCAAGGATCCTTGGAGATTCAAGGATGAGTACAAACATAAGCCACCATGACAATAAGCTTCTCAAAATGTCCAACTTAAGGACTTAAACTAAAAGTGCTAGGTGGGAGACACCCCACCATGGTAAACTCTTTCCACTCTCTTTTTGAATTTGCCTAATAAGTGGTTTGAGTTACCATTGTAGGTAGATATTTCACATAATTTGTTTGTACAACTTAATTGTTAGCTCAGTCACATGCATGTTGTGTTTAGTAAGTAGATGAATAATATAAAAAAAATTGCATTTTTGTGAACTGTATGATGGTTGAGTGAATAAGAGTTGTGAACACTAAGGGGAGC
>NC_029794.2:96434281-96436522 GCF_000816755.2 Arachis ipaensis
CATCCACGCGTAAGCGCGCTGTGCGCGCGCGCGTATCGTCCCTGCTGCATCCACGCGTAAGCGCGCTGTGCGCGCGCGCGGATCGTCCCTGCTGCATCCACGCGTGAGCGCGCTGTGCGCGCGCGCGCGGATTTGCACCCTGCTTTTCTCCTCCCTCCTTTCTCCTTCTTTCCTCTTCTCTTCTTTTTTCTTTCTCATTTTTTTTTTCTTCTTCCTCTCTTGAAAGATTTTTTTTCTTTTCTCTTTTAATGTAAATAAAAAAAAATTAATAATAAAAAAAGCAATATATAATAATAAATAAATAAATAAATAAATAAAATACAAAAAAAAATTTTTTTCTCTTCTTCCTTTTCCTTTTGTCTATTACATTTGCATATTTTTATTCTTTACATTTTAATTCTATTTGTTCTCATTTTCTTTTCTAAATTTCTCATTTTAATAATGGTGTTGAATTCTCTCACTCAATTGTTGAGAATTTCTTGCATTTGTTTTGGTGCTTCATGACTTGTTACATTAATTGTAATATTTGTCAACACACAAGATTAGTGCTTTAGTCCTTTCTAATTCATTACCCTTTGTTTTTTTCTTGTACCGCTTCATCATTGAGTTAGGATAGAATCAAATGCTTTCATGCGTATCACTAATCTTGTTTGTGTCAATTCTTATTTGATCTTGATGCTTAATATACTCTCCATGCTTTAACTTTACTCTTGTATCAAGTATCAGTTGATATGCCTTTTGTTTATATTGATTTCTCACTCACATGTTGTAGCTACCATGTAGTAGAGAATCATACTCTTATTTGGTATTAGCCCCCGCCTACGTTCTATTTGCTTTGATATCTTTGTTGTAGGCTTCATTTTCTTTCTTTTTCTCTCCTTTTAGGCTGGCCACCAAGAAGGAAAGGAATGGAAAAGCTTTTAAATGGGGCAACGAACAAGTCATCCGCACAACCTTTCGAAGAAGCTCATCAATTGTAGCTTGGGAAAACTTTGGGACATTGGTTGGGATAAAAGGGTGTTTGTGTTTTGTATTTTTATATTGGGGAATTGGTACATACTCATATATTGATTAAATGTATAGACCTTATGCATTGATGTTCTTGTGTATAGTTTGAAAGAAAAAAAAGAAAAAAATGAAAAGAAAAAGAAATAAAAGTGAAAAAGAAAAAAAAGAAAAGAAAAGAAAAAATGTATATAGAAAAAGAAAGAAAAAAAAAGAGAAGAGCAATAAAGGGGACAAAATGCCCCAAAATGAAGCTCAATAAGAATCAATGCATAAGTGTTGTGAAATGAAAAGAAAATGCATGAGTATGTGAAAAAGTGAGAAATGGGTAGTTAGATTAGTACTTAATTGTATAGGTCATTATATAGGTTAGGTGGGAAAGTTTAAGTTAATCAAAGATTCAAATCCTAAGTCCACTAGCCATATATGATCCTACCTTGACCCTAGCCCCATTACAACCTAAAGAAAAGCCCTCATGATACATGTATGCATGCATTGAATAATTGTTGATTGTTAGAAGAAAAACAAATCTTGGAAAGCATGATTAGGGGAGAATTGAGGGAATCAACCCCAAACACCGAGCGACTAGAGTGCAAACACTTTCAGTGAGGGTTCGATGCTCAATTCCTTGATTCCCGGCTTTCATGAGCGTTCTTCTCGCAAGCCTACTTGAACTTCATTTTGATATTCGAATTGGTAGGATTCATGAATCGTTATATGATCTTGACCCTACTTGTACATGTATGACTTGGAGGATTGATTTATTTTTAACCAAGTAGGTAAAACCATTTTGCATTTAATTGCATATAGTTTAGGTTGCATGTAGTTCATTTACATGGAATAAATGTTGATACCCTTTGTTTCTCTCTTGGCTTAAGCATGAGGACATGCTTGGATTAAGTGTGGGGAGGTTGACAAACCCCATTTGTAGGGTTTATCTTGTATTGATTTTTGGGGATTTTATCAACTTTTACCCACATTTATTCAATGAAATAGCATGGTTTTATAACTTCTCCCTTAATTGTGCTTAAGAGTGAAAACATGCTTTTTAGGACTTAAAATAGCTAAATTTAATTCACCTTGATTCTATTAGATGCCTTGATATGTTTGTTAAGTGATTTAAGGTTTAGGAGGCAAAGATTGGATCAAGGGAATGAAGAAAGAAAGCATGAAAAGTTGGAGAACTCATGAAGAAATGAAAGAACCGGAAAGCTGTCAAGCCGACCTCTTTGCACT
>NC_029794.2:96436570-96440838 GCF_000816755.2 Arachis ipaensis
ACCAATTAGTTTAGTTTAGCTTTGTAGTTAGTTTCTAGAGAGAGAAGCTCTCACTTCTCTCTAGAATTAGGATTAGGATTAGGTTTAGTTCTTAGATCTAGATTTTAATTCATCTTCTTCTACTTCTATCTTCTCAATTCCTTGTTGTTACATTCATTCTTCTTCTATTCTTTTGTTGTAATTTCCTTTATGTTGTTCTTATGTTTTGTTGTAGATCTACTTTTGTTCCTTCCTTTCTCTTTCAATTCAATTCAAGGTAAATCATAATAATTGTGTTCATTTGATTTGTTGTTGTTTAATTCCTTGCAAATTGAGTAGTGTAGATTTACTTTTCTTGTAATTTTACTATGCTTTCCTCTTATGCCTTCCAAGTGTTTGATGAAATGCTTGGTTGGATTTTAGAGTAGAATTTTATGTTCTTGGCTTGGAAAGGTAACTTAGGAACTCTTGAGTTACTAATGTCCAAGTAATTGGTGATTGGGATCCATTGACTCTAGTCCTCACTAATTGAATTAGTGGAGAGTTAGGACTTATGGACTAGGATTGATATAGCTCATTTGACTTTCCTTTACTACTAGTTAGAGGATGATTTAATGAGATTAATCCTTGCCAATTCTCATATTGTGGTTAGTGATTAGGATAGAGATCCTTGACCACCAACCCTTGCCAAGACCTTTTTAGGCCTTAGTTTACTTTCTTGCCATTTATCTTTCATGCCTCTTATCAAAACCCCAAAAAATGATTCATAACCAATAACAAGACACTCTATTGTAATTCCTAGGGAGAACGACCCGAGGTTTGAATACTTCGGTTATTAATTTTAGGGGTTTGTTACTTGTGACAAACAATCTTTTGTATGAAAAGATTATTGCTTGGTTTAGAAACTATACTTGCAACGAGAATTCATTTGTGAATTCTAAACCGTCAAAAATCCGTTCATCAGTTGTCCGGTAGGACCAGAGGACCGAAGCGAGCTTGTCGGCCCATGCGCCTTTCTTGTTGTCTAAGCGCTTCTTGAATCCTAGTAGGATGACTTTGTTTGCGGACTCCACTTGTCCGTTCGTCTGGGGATGTTCCACTGAGGAAAACTTTTGTTTTATCCCTCGGCCGGTGAGGAATTCCGTGAACTTCTTGTCGGTGAATTGCGTCCCATTTTCCGAAATGATGACTTCTGGGATACCGAAACGGGTTATCACCTGTCTCCATATGAACTTCCTGCAATTGGATGAGGATATGCTGGCTAGTGGTTCAGCCTCTATCCATTTGGTGTAGTAGTCGATGGCGACTATGAGATATTTAACTTGTCCCGGGCCAGTCGGGAAAGGCCCTAAGAGGTCGACTCCCCATTGAGCGAAATGTCGTGTAGACGTCAGTAGGCTCAGCTCGGAGGCCGGCGCTTTGTGGAAGTTGGCGTTTTCTTGACACTTTACACATTTTCTGACAAATTCTCTGGAGTCTCTCATCATTGATGGCCAGTAATATCCAGCTCGGATGAGCTTCCTCGTTAGGGCTTTACCCCCGATGTGGTGGCCGTAGCATCCCTCGTGGACTTCTCTAAGTACATAGTCCGTCTGGTCGGGGTGCAAGCACTTCAATAGGGGTTGGCTAAGCCCCTTTTTGAATAGTTGTTCTTGTATGATTGCATATTTGGCTGCCTCCCTTCTCAACGTTTTGGTTGCTTTCTCATCATCAGGCAACTTGCCATGTTTCAGGAAGTTTGTGATGGGGTCCATCCAGGAAGGGCTTGACTCCGTCAAATGGAGGGCAACCGTCGGTTCCTTCACCATGCCCTGGATGAGAGACCGGTTGCCCGCTCCCGGCTTCGTGCTTGCTAATTTAGATAGGAGGTCTGCCCGTGTGTTCCTTTCTCTTGGAACATGTTGGACCATGACCTCTTGGATCTGTCTGGTCAATTCTCTAACCTTTTCCAAATATTTTTGCAGGAGGGGGTCCCTGGCTTGATAGCTTCTGTTCACTTGCGAGGTGACGACTTGTGAATCGCTGCACACTTCCAGCTTTGTTACCCCGACTTCCCGGGCTAGGGTTAGTCCGCCTAAGAGGGCTTCGTATTCTGCTTGATTGTTCGACACAGGAAATTTGAACTTGGTCGATTGCTCGTAAATGACTCCCGCCGGGCTCTCTAAGATGACCCCGGCTCCCCCGGATGTCTGGTTGGAGGCCCCGTCTACGTGGAGCCTCCACCGTGTGCCCGTTTCCTCAGGGGGATCACCCGTTACCTCTACCAAGAAATCTGCCATCGCCTACGCCTTGATTGCATGTCGGGGCTCATACTGCAAGTCATATTGGGAGAGCTCGATTGCCCAGGTCATCATCCTTCCAGCCAAATCAGGTTTTTGGAGTACTTGGCGAATTGTTTGGTCCGTTCTCACAACTATACGGTGGCCCTGGAAGTACTGCCTCAACCTTCGGGAGGAGGTTAGGAGTGTCAGCGCCAGTTTTTCCAGTTTGCTGTACCTCAGCTCTGCTCCTTGTAGAGCTCTGCTAACGAAGTAAATCGGTTGCTGAGCCTTCCCTTTTTCTCGTACGAGCACTGCTACAAGCGCTTCCTCTGTTACTGCCAGGTAGAGGTAGAGTGGCTCCCCGGCCTTGGGCTTCCCAAGCACCGGAGGTGCTGCTAGGATCTCCTTGAAGTGGTTGAATGCTTCCTCACACGCTGGGGTCCATTCAAATGCTATCCCCTTTTTCATCAGATTGAAGAAGGGCAGGGATTTTGCTGCTGATGCACCGAGGAAACGGGATAATGCCGTCAGCCTTCCTGCCAATCATTGGATGTCTTTGATATAATCCGGGCTCTTCATCTGGAGAATCGCTTGGCACTTCTCAGGGTTGGCTTCTACTCCTCTTTAGGTGATCATGAACCGTAAGAACTTCCCAGCCTCCATGGCAAAGGCGCATTTGAGCGGGTTGAGCCTCATGCCGTGTCGCTGGAGGGACGCGAACACTCCCCCCAGGTCGCTTAGGAGATCGTCGGGCCGCTGATGAGCGGATAATTTATACGCTTTTTGGCATTGTTTTTAGTATGTTTTTAGTAGGATCTAGTTACTTTTAGGGATGTTTTGATTAGTTTTTATGTTAAATTCACATTTCTGGACTTTACTATGAGTTTGTGTGTTTTTCTGTGATTTCAGGTATTTTCTGGCTGAAATTGAGGGACTTGAGCAAAAATCAGATTCAGAGGTTGAAGAAGGACTGCTGATGCTGTTGGATTCTGACCTCCCTGCACTCAAAGTAGAATTTCTGGAGCTACAGAACTCAAAATGATGCACTTCTAATTGCTTTGGAAAGTAGACATCCAAAGGTGTGGAGCTCTGCTGTTCCTCATGATTTAATGCAAAGTACTACTATTTTCTATTCAATTCAACTTATTCTGCTTCTAAGATATCCATTCGCACTCAAGAACATGATGAATGTGATGATTATGTGACGCTCATCATCATTCTCACTCATGAACGCGTGCCTGACAAACACTTCCGTTCTACATGCAAACAAGCTTGAATGAATATCTCTTAGATATCTAGTACAGGGGACTGAGTCTGAGTTATTAGTATCTTCGTGGTATAAGTTAGAACCCATGGATGGCCATTCCTGAGATCCGGAAAGTATAGACCTTGTATGTGGTATTCCGAGTAGGATCTGGGAAGGGATGGTTGTGACGAACTTTAAACTCGCGAGTGCTGGGCGTAGTGACAGACGTAAAAGGATAGTAAATCCTATTCCAGTATGATCGAGAACCTCCAGATGATTAGCCATGCCGTGACAGAGCATTTGGACCATTTTCACAGAGTGGATGGGATGTAGCCATTGACAACGGTGATGCCCTTACAGAAAGCTTGCCATGGAGAGGAGTAAGACTGATTGGATGAAGACAGTGGGAAAGTAGAGATTCAGAGGAACGAAAGCATCTCTATACGCTTATCTGAAATTCTCACCAATGAATTACATAAGTATTTCTATCTTTATTTTCTGTTTATTTATTATTATTATTCGAAAATACTATAACCATTTGATATCCGTCTGACTGAGATTTACAAGGTGACCATAGCTTGCTTCATACCAACAATCTCCGTGGGATCGACCCTTACTCACGTAAGGTTTTATTACTTGGACGACCCAGTGCACTTGCTAGTTAGTTGTGCGAAGTTGTGAAGTTATGTTTGGACCATGGTATTGTGCACTAGTTATTGGTGCCATTGCCAGGGAGAGAACGAACAACAAATTTTACAACCTCAGAGTAACAATTTCGCATA
>NC_029794.2:96442270-96455739 GCF_000816755.2 Arachis ipaensis
AAATCTTTCAAAAATTTCTCATCTGTTTTCGAAAATTATTTCAGAAATTTTAAGAATGAATTCTAGAGTTTCATGAAGCATGTTGAAGCCTGGCTGGCTATAAAGCCTTGTCTAAATTCATTTAGACTGAGGCTTCCAAGTCATCATTACAAGAACAAGCTAGTTGTTGCTAATAAAATTTGTTATTGTATGACTGATTTGTATCTTCTAAAGCTTGGCTGGCTATTAAGCCATGACTAACCCTCAGATTGGAGCTTTAGACTAAGAGTGCAAGATTCCTGGAATTCATATTAAAAATTTTGGAATCTTTATTTTTCTTTTTCACATTAATTTTCGAAAAAATAAAAAAAATTATAAAATCATAAAAATAAAAAATATTTTATGTTTCTTGTTTGAGTCTTGAGTCAATTTTTAAGTTTGGTGTCAATTGCATTTTTTTCTAAAAATTCTTTATACATTTTTTCGAAAATTCATGCATTCATAGTGTTCTTCATGATCTTCAAGTTGTTCTTGGCCAGTCTTCTTGTTTGATCTTCATATTTTCTTGTTTTGTGTCCTTTCTTGTTTTTCATATGCATTCTTGCATTCATAGTGTCTATACATGAAAAATTTCTAAGTTTGGTGTCTTGCATGTTTTCTTTTCTTGAAAATTTTTCAAAAATAAGTTCTTGATGTTCATCTTGACATTCATAGTGTTCTTGGTGTTCATCTTGATATTCATAATGATCTTGCATGCATCACATGTTTAGATCCAAAACTTTCATGCATTGCATCATTTTTCATGTTTTTCTCTCTCATCATAAAATTTCAAAAATCAAAAAAATATCTTTCCTTTTTTCTCTCATAAATTTCGAAAATTTGGATTGACTTTTTCAAAAATTTTTAAAATTCAATTGTTTCTTATGAGTCAAATCAAATTTTTCAATTTAAAAATCTTATCTTTTTCAAAAATCATATCTTTTTCATTTTTCTTATTTATTTTTGAAAATTTTAAAATTATTTTTTAAAAATATTTTTCTTAATTTTACATCATATTTTCGAAAATATCATCAAAAATTAATGTTTTGATTCAAAAATTTTAGGTTTGTTACTTGCTTGTTAAGAAAGATTCAAACTTTAAGTTCTAGAATCATATCTTGTGATTTCTTGTGAATCAAGTCATTAATTGTGATTTTAAAAATCAAATCCTTTTCAAAACTAATTTCAATCATATCTTTTCAAAAATATCTTTTTATCTTATCTGTTTCAAATATCTTTTTTAACTTCTTATCTTCTTATCTTTTAAATTTGATTTTCAAAATTTGTTTCAACTATCCCTCTCTAATTTTCGAAAATACCTCCCTCTTTTTCAAAAATTCTTTTTAATTAATTAATTGTTTCAATTTTTAATTTTAATTTTAATTTTATCTTAATTTTCAAAAATCATTAACACTTTTTCAAAATTAATTTTCGAAAATCCTCTCACCTCTCATCTCCTTCTATTTATTTAATTACTTACTAACACTTCTCTTCATCTCATATCTCTGCTCCCCTTACCCTTGTGTTCGGATTCTCCTCCCTTCTCTTTCTTTACATTACATTTTTTTCTTCTTCTACTCACATAAAGGAATCTCTATACTGTGACATAGAGGATTCCATATTTTCTTTGTTATTCCCTTCTCTGTCATATGAGCAGGAGCAAGGACAAGAACATTCTTGTTGAAGCAGATCCTGAACCTGAAAGGACTCTGAAAAGGAAACTAAGAGAAGCTAAAATACAACAATCCAGAGACAACCTTACAGGAATTTTCGAACAGGAAGAGGAGATGGCACCCGAAAATAATAATAATGCAAGGAGGATGCTTGGTAACTTTACTACACCTAATTCCAATTTACATGGAAGAAGCATCTCAATTCCTACCATTGGAGCAAACAATTTTGAGCTTAAACCTCAATTAGTTTCTCTGATGCAACAAAACTGCAAGTTTCATGGACTTCCATCTGAAGATCCTTTTCAGTTTTTAACTGAATTCTTGCAGATATGTGATGCTGTTAAGACTAATGGAGTAGATCCTGAAGTCTACAGGCTCATGTTTTTCCCTTTTGCTGTAAGAGACAGAGCTAGAATATGGTTGGACTCTCAACCTAAGGATAGCCTGAACTCTTGGGATAAGCTGGTCAAGGCTTTCTTAGTCAAGTTCTTTCCTCCTCAAAAGCTGAGTAAGCTTAGAGTGGATGTTCAAACATTCAGACAGAAAGAAGGTGAATCCCTCTATGAAGCTTGGGAGAGATACAAAGAACTGACCAAAAAGTGTCCTTCTAACATGCTTTCAGAATGGACCATCCTGGATAGATTCTATGATGGTCTGTCTGAATTAGCTAAGATGTTATTGGATATTTCTGTAGGTGGATCCATTCACCTAAAGAAAATGCCTACAGAAGCTCAAGAACTCATTGACATGGTTGCTAACAACCAATTTATGTACACTTCTGAGAGGAATCCTGTGAGTAATGGGACGCCTCAGAAGAAGGGAGTTCTTGAAATTGATACTCTGAATGCCATATTGGCTCAGAATAAAATATTGACTCAGCAAGTCAATATGATTTCTCAGAGTCTGAATGGAATGCAAGCTGCATCCAACAGTACTCAAGAGGCATCTGCTGAAGAAGAGGCTTATGATCCTGAGAACCCTGCAATAGCAGAGGTGAATTACATGGGTGAACCATATGGAAACACCTATAATTACTCATGGAGAAATCACCCAAATCTCTCATGGAAGGATCAACAAAAGCCTCAACAAGGCTTTAATAATGGTGGAAGAAACAGGTTTAACAATAGTAAACCTTTTCCATCATCTTCTCAGCAACAGACAGAGAACTCTGAACAAAATACCTCTAATTTAGCAAACTTAGTCTCTGATCTGTCCAAGGCCACTGTAAGTTTCATGAATGAAACAAGGTCCTCAATTAGAAATTTGGAGGCACAAGTGGGCCAGCTGAGTAAAAGGATCACTGAAATCCCTCCTAGTACTCTCCCAAGCAATACAAAAGAAATTCCAAAAGGAGAGTGCAAGGCCATTGATATAACCATCATGGCCGAATCCAAGGAGGAAGGGGAGGACGTGAATCCCAAGGAGGAAGACCTCCTGGGACGTCCAGTGATCAATAAGGAGTTTCCCTTTGAGGAACCAAAGGAATATGAGGCTCATTTAGAGACCATGGAGATTCCATTGAACCTCCTTATGCCATTCATGAGCTCTGATGAGTATTCCTCTTCTGAAGAGAATGAGGATGTTACTGAAGAGAAAATTGCCAAGATCCTTGGTGCAATCATGAAGCTGAATGCCAATTTATTTGGTAATGAGACTTGGGGAGATGAACCTCCCCTGTTCACCAATGAACTAAATGCATTGAATCAACTGAGACTGCCTCAGAAGAAACAGGATCCTGGAAAGTTCCTAATACCTTGTACCGTAGGCACCATGACCTTTGAGAAGGCTCTATGTGACCTTGGGTCAGGGATAAACCTCATGCCCCTCTCTGTAATGGAGAAACTGGGAATCTTTGAGGTACAAGCTGCTAAAATCTCATTAGAGATGGCAGACAATTCCAGAAAACATGCTTATGGACAAGTAGAGGACATATTAGTAAAGGTTGAAGGCCTTTCCATCCCTGCTCATTTCATAATCCTAGATACTGGAAAGGATGAGGATGAATCCATCATCCTTGGAAGACCCTTCCTAGCCACAGAAAGAGCTGTCATTGATGTTAACAGAGGTGAACTAGTCCTTCAATTGAATGAGGACTCCCTTGAGTTTAAAACTCAAGGACATCCTTCTGTAAACATGGAAAAGAGGCACAGTAAGCTTCTCTCAAAATAGAGTCAACCAGAGCCCCCACAGTCAAACTCTAAGTTTGGTGTTGGGAGGCCACAACCAAACTCTAAGTTTGGTGTTGAACTCCCATATCCAAACTCTAAGTTTGGTGTTGGGGAGTCTCAACAATGCTCTGAACATCTGTAAAGGCTCCATGAGAGCCCACTGTCAAGCTATTGACATTAAAAAAAGTGCTTGTTGGGAGGCAACCCAATTTTTATTTATCTAATTTTATTTTTATTTTATTGTTATTTCATGTTTTATTAGGTTCATGATCATGTAGAGTCACAAAATAAATAGAAAAATTAAAAACAGAATCAAAAACAACAGAAGAAAAATCACACCCTAGAGGAAGGACTTACTGGTGTTTAAACGCCAGTAAGGAGCATCTGGCTGGCGTTCAACGCCAGAACAGAGCATGGATCTGGTGCTGAATGCTAGAAACAAGCATAGAACTGGCGTTCAATGCCAGAAACATGCTGCATCTGGGCGTTGAACGCCCAAAACAACCATCAGTTCGGCGTTTAAACGCCAGAATTGCATGTAAAGGCATTTTACATGCCTAATTGGTGCAGGGATGTAAATCCTTGACACTTCAAGATCTGTGGACCTCACAGGATCATCTCAGGATCTGTGGACCCCACAGGATCCTCACCTTCCCTCCTCATAATCCTAGATTCTTCCACATCTTCTTCTTCTTCTATTCCTTTCTTCTTTTGCTCGAGGACGAGCAAAATTCTAAGTTTGGTGTGAAAAAAGCATTGATTTTTTGCTTTTCCATAACCATTGATGGCACCTAAGGCCGGAGAAACCTCTAGAAAGAGGAAAGGGAAGACAAAAGCTTCCATCAAGGGTCTATAGCTCAGTGGTAGAACATTTGACTGTAAATCAAGAGATCCCTGAGATACCTAAAGGGATACATTTTCTTCCACATAATTATTGGGGACAACTAAGGGTGGAACATCAAGATCACTCCATCATCCTCCATGAAATTAGAGAAGATCAAAGAGCAATGAGGGAGGAGCAACAAAGACAACGAAGAGACATAGAAGAGCTCAAGGACATCATTGGTTCCTAAAGAAGGAAACGCCACCATCACTAAGGTGGACTCATTCCTTGTTCTTAAATTTTATGTTTTTCATTTTCTTTATGTTAAGTGCTTATCTATGTTTGTGTCTTTATTACATGATCATTAGTGTCTAAGTGTCTATGCCTTAAAGTAGTGAATATGAATCTATCACCTCTCTTAAATGGAAAAAATATTTTAATTACAAAAGAACAAGAAGTACATGAGTTTCGAATTTATCCTTGAACTTAGTTTAATTATTTTGATGTGGAGACAATACTTTTTGTTTTCTGAATGTATGCTTGAACAGTGCATATGTCTTTTGAAGTTGTTGTTTATGAATGTTAAATATGTTGGCTCTTGAAAAAATGATGAACAGGAGACATGTTATTTGATAATCTGAAAAATCATAAAAATGATTCTTGAAGCAAGAAAAAGCAGTGAATACAAAAGCTTCCAGAAAAAAAAAAGAAAAAAAAATGGCAAAAAAAATATGTATCCGATGGTAATACTGGAAAACAAAGTGCTTAGGGCCACGGCCAAGACTCATAAAGTAGCTGTGTTCAAGAATCAAGATACTGAACTAGGAGAATCAATAACACTATCTGAACTCTGAGTTCCTATAGATGCCAATCATTCTGAACCTCAATGGATAAAGTGAGATGCCAAAACTATTCAAGAGGCAAAAAACTACAAGTCCCGCCCATCTGATTGGAGCTATGTTTCATTGATAGTTTGGAATTTATAGTATATTCTCTTCTTTTTATCCTATTTGATTTTCAGTTGCTTGGGGACAAGCAACAATTTAAGTTTGGTGTTGTGATGAGCGGATAATTTATACGCTTTTTGACATTGTTTTTAGTATGTTTTTAGTAGGACCTAGTTACTTTTAGGGATGTTTTTATTAGTTTTTATGTTAAATTCACATTTCTGGACTTTACTACGAGTTTGTGTGTTTTTCTGTAATTTCAGGTATTTTCTGGCTGAAATTGAGGGACTTGAGCAAATATCAGATTCAGAGGTTGAAGAAGGACTGCTAATGCTGTTGGATTCTGACCTCCCTGCACTCAAAGTGGAATTTCTGGAGCTACAAAACTTAAAATGACGCGCTTCCAATTGCGTTGGAAAGTAGACATCCAGGGCTTTCCAGCAATATATAATAGTCCATACTTTGGCTGGGTTTAGACGACGGAAAAGGGCGTTGAACGCCAGTTCTACGCTGCAGTCTGGAGTTAAATGCCAGAAACACGTCACGAACCAGAGTTGAACGCCAGAAACACGTTACAAACTGGCGTTCAACTCCAAGAATGACCTCTCCACGTGTAAACTTCAAGCTCAGCCCAAGCACACACCAAGTGGGCCCTAGAAGTGGATTTATGCATCAATTACTTACTTCTGTAAATCCTAGTAGCTAGTCTAGTATAAATAGGACTTTTTACTATTGTATTTACATCTTTGGATAACCTTTGATCAGTTTTATGCTATCTTAGACTTTCATGGGGGCTGGCCATTCGGCCATGACTAGACCATTATCACTTATGTATTTTCAAACGGTAGAGTTTCTGTACTCCATAGATTAAGGTGTGGAGCTCTGCTGTTCCTCATGATTTAATGCAAAGTACTACTGTTTTTCTATTCAATTCAACTTATTCCGCCTCTAAGATATCCATTCGTTCCCAAGAACATGATGAATGTGATGATTATGTGACGCTCATCATCATTCTCACTCATGAACGCGTGCCTGACAAACACTTCCGTTCTACATGCAAACAAGCTTGAATGAATATCTCTTAGATATCTAATACAGGGGACCGAGTCCGAGTTATTAGTATCTTCGTGGTATAAGTTAGAACCCATGGATGGCCATTCCTGAGATCCGGAAAGTATAAACCTTGTATGTGGTATTCCGAGTAGGATCTGGGAAGGGATGGCTGTGACGAACTTCAAACTCGCGAGTGCTGGGCGTAGTGACAGACGCAAAAGGATAGTAAATCCTATTCCAGTATGATCGAGAACCTCCAGATGATTAGCCATGCCATGACAGAGCATTTGGACTATTTTCACAGAGAGGATGGGATGTAGCCATTGACAACGGTGATGCCCTTACAGAAAGCTTGCCATGGAGAGGAGTAAGACTGATTGGATGAAGACAGTGGGAAGTAGAGATTCAGAGGAACGAAAGCATCTCTATACGCTTATCTGAAATTCTCACCAATGAATTACATAAGTATTTCTATCTTTATTTTCTGTTTATTTATTATTATTATTCGAAAATACTATAACCATTTGATATCTGCCTGACTGAGATTTACAAGGTGACCATAGCTTGCTTCATACCAACAATCTCCGTGGGATCGACCCATACTCATGTAAGGTTTTATTACTTGGACGACCCAGTGCACTTGCTGGTTAGTTGTGCGAAGTTGTGAAGTTATGTTTGGACCATGGTATTGTGCACCAGTTATTGGCATCATTGCCAGGGAGAGAACGAACAACAAATTTTACAACCTCAGAGTAACAATTTCGCATACCAGCTGCGTGGTTTTCGCGAGGATGTCATCCACGTAGACTTCTACTGTCTTGCCTATGAGCTCGCTGAATATCTTGTTCATCAATCTCTGGTACGTGGCGCCAGCATTTTTCAGGCCAAATGGCATTACCTTGTAGCAATAGATCCCTCCCGGCGTTATGAACGCTGTTTTGTCCTCGTCGGGTCGGTGCATCGGTATCTGATTGTACCCAGAGTAGGCGTCTATGAAGCTCAGATACCGGTACCCCGCCGTCGCGTCGACGAGCGCGTCAATGTTGGGAAGGGGATAGCAGTCCTTGGGACATGCCTTGTTGAGGTCGGAATAGTCTACACACATTCTCCACCTCCCATTGTGCTTTTTCACCAAGACCACGTTCGACAGCCAATTCGAGTAGTCTAGTTCTCAGATGAACCCTGCTTCAAGGAGGTTGGCCGTCTGCCTGGCCACTTCCTCTGCCCTTTCCTATGACATCTTCCTCCTCCTCTGGGCCACTGGCTTAGCCTCCGGCTTGACGGCTAGATAGTGTGACATGAGCTACAGATCTATCCTTGGCATGTCGGCTGGTGTCCAAGCGAAGAGGTCGGCATTGGCTCTGATCATTTCTATCAAAGGTTCCTTTAATTCATGGGGGAGATTTCTATTTCTGAATGTGAACTTCTCCTCCCCATCACCGACCCTGAATTTTTCCAAGTCCCCCTCTGGCTCGGGCCTGGGCTTGTCGTCTATTCTGGCATCCAGGTCGGCAAGGAAAACCCCTGATGCTTCTTTGGACTTTTTCCTGAGAGAAAGACTGGCGTGGTCGCAGGCGACCGCCGTTTCCAAGTCCCCTCTGATGGATCCTACGGATCCGTCATCAGTAATAAACTTCATTACGAGCAGCTTCGTACTAATCGCTGCCCCAAGGTCGTTGATGGTTTTTCTCCCCAGGATGATGATGTAGGCTGTGGAGTCTCGCAAGACTACAAAATCGGCCATTACTGTCCTTCGCCTCTGTCCTTGTCCCATGGAGGTCGGGAGGGAGATGATCCCATCCGGCTTGATGAAGTGGTCACCCAACCCTACCACACCGTGCTGGTGGGTCGCTAGGTCGGCATCACGCAGTCCCAAGACATCAAAAACGTTGCGAAACATGATGTTCGAGTCCGTCCCTGTATCCACTAGGATCCATTTGACGAGGCCAGTTCCAACTCTGGCCGTGATGACCATGGGGGGACTTTCCGGTACCTCGTCGAACCATTGGTCCTCGGGGCCGAAGGAGATGGATGGGAGTCCCCGGGAACTTCTCTCGGGTGAGGAGGAGACAGCCAGGACTTTGGCGTCTTTCTTCTGTGCCAATTTTGACCTCGGGGCGGAATTCCTCGCTGTTACCACGTTCACCACCGTGAGACCGTGGTCGTCCCCCTCTGGTTCTTGGCATCGTCTTGTCACCCGGGGCCTGTCCTCGCCCTCGTGATCGCGATTCCATCTCCTCGGCTCCCTTATGAGGTGGGAGAATTCGGCAAGCTTTCCGTCCCTGATTGCTTGCTCCAGGGCATCCTTCAGGTCGAAACATTCTTGGGTCTTGTGCCCGTATCCCTTGTGATATTCGCAGTAAAGGCTTTTGTTTCCCCCCGTTCTGTCCTTCAGAGGTCGGGGTCTCGACAGTATCCCCTTCTCGGCTATCTGTTGATAAACTTCCGTGATTGGTGCCATGAGCGGGGTGTAGTTGGTGAATTTCCCGACTCGGGGAAATGGCTTTGGCGTCTTACTCGGACCGCCATCCCTGGCGTGTTCCTTTTGTCTTTCTCCACCCTCGTAGTGGCGGGTTTGGTTGTAGGGGGTTGCCGTTTGTTGGCAGCCACGACCCGGCTGACTTCTTCATCGTTAATATACTCCTTAGCGACGCATTGGATCTCCTGCATTGTCCAAACTGGCTTTGTGGTAAGGTGCTTCCTGAAGTCCTCGTTCAGGAGCCGTTCGTCAAGCACAAGCTCGCCACCGAGTCCGTCAACCCGTCGATTTCCAGGCATTCGTCGTTGAAACGATCTAGGTATTTCGTGGTCGGCTCCCCGGCTTTCTGGGTCACCCCCAGCAAATTGATCGGGTGCTTGGCTTTGGCAATCCTGGTCGTGAACTGAGCCAGGAAGGCATGGCTGATGTCGGAGAAGCGGGTAACCGAGCCCTGCGGGAGGTTATTGAACCACCGTATTGTAGGTCCCGCCAGGGTGACCGGGAAAGCGCGGCACCTTACCTCGTCTCCCACTCCCTCTAGGTTCATCCTGGCCTCAAAGGCCGTGAGGTGTTCCAGCGGGTCTTGCGTTCCATCGTACCTCATGTCCGTTGGCTTGTCAAAGTGTTTTGGCAGCCGGACCTCGAGTATGGAACGGTGGAATGGGGTCGCTCCCATTATTACGGGTCTTCGTGTTCCCGTCGTTCTTCCCTCATCGTTCTCCCGACGAGTGTCCTCGTCTCCGCGGTTCGCGGTACGCCGCCTCTCACGTCTGGCGTAAATGACGGGGTCATGACGTCTTCTCGCGCACCCTCTCTCCCCGGTGCTTTCGGACTCGGCATGGGGGCTAGGGGTGTGTCTGGAGCAACTCCTGGAGCGAGAGTGGGAGTGACTCTGCTCTGGGATGTATTGGTCGCGTTCCCTATCTGCTAGCCGGCGTTCCAAGTCTTGCATTCTATGGCATAGCTCTTGCATTATTCTGGCATGGTTGTCGCCAGTCCCCCCAAAGGAGCGTCCCTCGTGTGACTGTGTTGCGTTCCTCGGAGGCGACCTTGGATGTTGTCGGGTTTCCATCGCGGCGGCGTCGCCTCTGGGCACGGCCTCACAGCCTGTCCCAGTGTGGGCTAGCACGAAGTCCATGAACGAGTCCCCACCGACGGCGCCAATGTTCAGTAGGTCGGGAACCGGACGGTTCGGGTTGAAGTCCTGCAGATGGTGGGGTCTCGTCTGGTTTCGGGCAGCCAGTCAGGTAAACGCAAGGTCCCGAGCACTTCGTGTAGAAAAGGGGGGTGCCACCTGCAAAGACACTCCGACGCTTTTGTTAGTAAATGTGCAGGCGGAAAGGGTGATATGATGTGCGACGTACCTTGGGGAAAGGGTAAATCCTTCTCCTTATATACTATGTCAGGGGTGAGCCCTACAAGGACAGGCCCACTTTTTCGGGACGTTTTCCTACAGTTGTGAGTGAGCTGTCTGGGACGCGTGTCCGGGTCGGTTGTGGGGCGCCTCACTTGTGACCGTCCGGGTCGGGTGATGCTCGGGTCGGGCCGACCCGTGGAGGGTTTGGGCCAGGCCGTAACATATATATATATATATATATATGACTAAGAAATAATTAAAAATACAATTGTATATAAGTTAGTGAAGAAAAATGGTTTTCTTGAAAATAAAGAAGTAAAGACCACAAGCTTGATAAAGATAAACTCTCGTGAAATGTAAGTTGACCAAGTGTATGGATTTTTCTATTACTTTTGCGACATTTGTTTTTTCTACGGAGGACCTTTGAGTTAGGTTCTCACTCTTCTATAGCCTATGTTTTTCAAGAAAACAGAAAAAGAAGATAAGCATTGGATATTTACTTCTGTATTTTTAGACTGGTCTTGTAATTAGTTATTATTTTTTTTCGTCATTATTATTATACCTTGTACAGAGGGATAAGATTTGTAATTGCGTGTGTTTGTGTGTGCGCGCTTGTGTGCGTTTGTGTTATTTGTAAAATTATTCTTGTAAAATATAAAATGTGATGAGATGTATTTGTGTATATTATATATATGTATGCATGTTTGTATGTATAATAAAAATAAATAAATAAATTCCATTTTTTCAAAGAAAAGTATATAAGGATTTTTAGGTAAAAGCTCTTACTTTATTGTTATATACATAGAAGTGGTCTTAATATTTTCGTTATCAGAGTGGCGTAGTTGAAAGCGTGACACATTTTGGTAGTGGGGGTGTTACAACTTGTATTTAAACAACATGTAAAAAAATAGAATTTAAATTAGTGCGTCCAAAGATATTAAGACTAAAATAGTGAAGAGATTAATTTGGTGCACGACATTCAATTTCAGGGATTAAAATGAATCACTTAATGTAAAGTCAGGAACTAATTTAATGCATATACAATGATAACATAATGAATGACATGCGTACGAATAATATTACAATACGTAACATATGTTAACACATGGCCAAAAAGTATTGTAACTCGTGGCACACCTGTCCACATTAGCATATCACGTGATACTAATCAGTCTGTTATTATATCATTATACGTGATCAAAGAATAAAGTAACACGTATCACTAATGGTCCATATCATCAAGGCACATCAGCACGTTATTAATAGAAAATGAATCGAAACTAAGATTGTGTACTTTTGTCAATTTCAAATACATAATTAATACAATCAAAATTTCAAAATCAATTTTAATACATTGTGCCAATTAAAATTTGAATACGTTTTCTTTCTTTTACTATTCTTCATGGGCTTGATTGCAATACAATAACTCTAATTAGGCAAATTTTAATCAATTGGATAAATACTGACATTTTTAAAAATTAAATAAATAAATTGGACAAAAACTTGATGTCTTGATTGATCTAAATTCTCCAATGCCTTGTTGTCCACGCAAAAACGATAGCGTATTATTAACGCCCACACTCGGGGTGGCTTAATATGTTGTGGGCTAATTGCTCTAATTCTGCCTATCTAAGCCGCTTTACTCATTCTCTTGGTTTCAGTATTATTATCTTAGCTCAAACACTTTGGCATGCCCTTTATAATTGGGCATAATTCTCACATGTAACCCAATCTAGTGTTGTAGGCTTGTAGCAAGCCATTCCCCTTTCCTGTTCTTTTGAACTTCAAAATACCTCTTCTTTTTATCTGCTCTGAAGTTGTTTTCTTCTTTTCTCCCCTATGTAATCATCAAAGATAAAAACGTTAAAAGAAATCCAGTAGTTTTCGTTGTCGGTTTTAATATAGAAAGAATCTAGACGAAGTAGGTTCAATGGATTATTCTGAAAAGGTGAGAGATGATAGCAATTATGAAATATTGCATTCAAATATGTCAATTGGAAAAATGAGAAAAATTTGAAAGAATCTATTTATTCATATAGAATAGACTTTTCTAAGTTCGTCTTGGTCCACAATGCTAGTTCCTAAAATCAACCTCACACGTTGTTTTCCGATTCCTCGTCGCCCATATAATTTCCAATCCGTGGTTTAGAATGTCAAATAATAGTTGAATAAATATCTCGATGTTCATATTATCTTAAGTATGATATTTAAGACATTCAATACTTGTGGAAATATTTTCTAGAGCACGTGATCAGTACTTTTAATTTGTAACAAAAGAAAATGACAAAACTCTTCATTTTATATTGGTGCTACCCAAGTACGCAGGCATGAAATTGGCGTATTTCAAATACACATAAGGATGGATAAGAAGAAAGAATTAGATATTAAGAGAAGCCCTATCAATTAGTATATAATACAAGAAACTAAAATACAAAAGCGACCAACAAGGATATGCTATTGCTATTAGAAGTGATTGGAAGCAAAAATAAAAAACAGACAAAAACTTAATGCTTTTAAAATGCAACAATCATAAAAGGCCACTTCACCACTTGGCCTCCTCCAATCCCATTTCGTTGTAAATGCAAATTGCAATGAGCCACTGGCCAACAGGCCAAGTAGCCTATAACCAAATATATAAACCCTCATCACTACTATTATATTGTTGTATCAGTATTAATTGAGGTTCATGAATCATGCACAAAATAACGCTGTCACCATAGAAGGCAAGAGGTACGGTTAAGTAGTATTTATATCTTATTAATGATAGGTCTCATCCAGGACACAGCAATAATTGATGACGTATTTCTTTCGGTACGTATAATTAATGGAATATTTTATATTTGTCGCTAATAATTTTCTTTTACGTATTTCGTTGGGCACATACAATATAGTTAACAAAAAAGACTACTACTTAAATATGTGAAAAGAAGAATCTATAAATTAGGAAACTA
>NC_029794.2:96455790-96457109 GCF_000816755.2 Arachis ipaensis
TTTTAGCGGTATTTTTTTAAATATTATTAAAGTTATAAAACCATCATAATCATTATAATGAGGACAATTTACCCTTTTAAATAAACTGGTCATCAATACTATCAGAATACACATTTTGCAAAGTGGATACCGAAATATATTTTTTTCATAAATTATGTAAACCGCGACACGGTATCGTAGTTTACAAATGCACGCAATCCGTTACAGGGATGTCGTAGTTTATGCTTTGTCAATTTTGTCTATAAATACCAAGTAAGATAGGGAACGGGTCATTTGAGGAGAGTCATTTTCATTTTTTGATCCGAAAACATTTCAATTGAATTAAATCATTAGATAGTGCCTTTTTCAATTGAATCATTTATTTATTTACTTTGTTACTAATTATTTTTGCGTATTTTGATTTTGAATGGTAGATAATGTATTAGTAAAGTGAAAAATATTGATATTATTTGTTATTTAAATTATTTTTTATTAATTTAATAATAATAATAATTAATTATAGTAGAGTATATAAAGAGTATATCAGTTTAACTATAAAATATTTGTTAGTAAAAATAAAATTGGTTCTTCTTATTTTTATAACTTTAAATAAATAAAAATAAAAAACTGAAAAAAAATATTTTGTGGTTAATCTAATGTACTTCTTATGTATTTTTATTATAATTAATTACCATTAATATTAAATTAATAAAAAATAATATAAGTAACATTATTATATTTATTATTGCTTTGGGCTAGTAAATAATGAATATAATAATTAGATGGTCGAAGATTATTGATGAATGATTACAAGAGGGGAGGAATGATGGTGGAAGGACAGGTATTCCGAGTGTCTTTAGAAGAGTTGGCTAATGTTAAATCTAAAGAGGGAAAGATACTCACTAAACCCTTCTTGAATATATGCAAAAGTGTCTTGTCAGTTTTAGGCATAGTTGTCAGAACCGAATAAAATTTATAGTTAAATAAAATGTAATTGATTTAAAAATGAGTGACTTTGAAATTAAAATAAATTGAATATAAGTGAAAAGAAAGAATGCTATATGTATTATAATTTGTATATTAATTGATGAGAGTCTCTCTAGCTTGGTGGTAGAAGCATGCTTGCTTCGCTGGTCCATTGTAGATTCACCTTCAACGTTAACCGAGCGGCTCGGACTGATCTGATTTTTGCCGAATTTGATCGGTTTTCACCGGTTCACACCGAATTTGACCGGTTCGTACCGATTCTCTACCTTAAACGATCGGAAGCTTAGACCGGACTGCTATTAAGTTCGATTTATCAATTTTCCAGTCGAACCAACTGGTCCGGTCCAGTTCTG
>NC_029794.2:96458045-96475089 GCF_000816755.2 Arachis ipaensis
TAATATAAATTTTTTTTTCTTTAAAGTAAATGGACAAAACCATACATAAAAGAGTTTCTTGTACACAAAAATATCTACAAAAGAATAAAAGATTGTAAATATCAAAATATATAAGAAAGATTGGTTTCAATAGACAAGAATATTATGCATGCTATTAGTGAGTTTGTAAGGTTTAAATTGTACTTTTGTCCATTAAAATTAATCTTTCAACTCTACTTTGATATCTATAAATTTTGATGTATATTTTTATGCATTGTAAATTTTTTTATGTATATTTTTGTCTATTTAATACAATTATCAAATTAAATTATTTATATTATATTAAATGCAATTATTTTTAGATTTTGTTTTACCACAAAATATACTTGTGCATTAGACTATTTTTTATATATGTCCTTGAATTTAATATTATTATTATTAGATGATTTTACAATTGATATTTAAAGTTATATTCAATAGTGATTACTTTTGTAGTTAATAAGGTTCTTTTAATTTATAGTGATTATCTTGCTTGGAATGTATAGGCAAATTATATTCAATAGTGATCACATTTTATAATAATTTATACATCTTATCAGTCAAAAAATGAAAATGACTCTCCTCAAATGACCCACTCTCTATCTTACTTGGTATTCATAGGCGCAAATTTGACAAAGCATAAACCGCGACACTCCTGTAGCGGTTTATGCACGAAACCCAAAACACACATAAACCGTGACACCCCTACCGCGGATTATGTGATATTTTTTCCAACGTAATCCGCGACACCCCTGTAGCAGATTACGGGCATTTGTAAACTGCGATACCCCTATCACGGTTTACATAGTTTATGAAAAAAATGCATTTCAATATCCACTTTACAAAATGTGTATTCTGGTAATATTGATGGCCAGTTTATTTAAAAGGGTAAATTACCCTTATAATGAAATCTTTTAGTTAAAATATAACTATTTATCATCTCATTTAATTTAATTTTTATTATTTTTATACATATTTAATAAACAAAAAATTAAAAAGACATATTAACATATTATTGTCTATTGAAAGACTAATATTCTTAAACTAAAGAGTGAAATTCTTTTTCAATCCTTGTCCCTTTTCAGTTTAGACAACCCGCACTTTAATGATTGAAAACTGATAATCTGTCTCCTATTCTTCCTTTTTGTTAGGCACATGAACTCTTCTGTTTATATCCTGTCCCAACATTAAAACTAGGCCTAAAAGAATAAGTCCAATCTACAAAGATCTGAAAAGATCCTTTCTCAGCCCCCCAACCTGTTAGAAAAGTGGATTCATTTTATCCACGAATCCGACCCGACTTGTTCGATAAGAAGATCTCAACTGCACTAATGGATATCTATCCCTACAAATTTATCCACTATTTTAAATATGAGATCATAACAAATCCCTAAACAGTAGAAAATAACTACCTACCACTATAAGTGGAGGAGTTATAGAGTGATGGTCAAGCTCTTACCCTAACTGTATAAATATGCCATCACACAGAGGTATGTCTCAACACTAGTATACAAAACTTGCATTAAACCCTTGCTAACTTAAGCATTATAGTCCCTTGCACAAGGATCATGAACGGCTTTGCCTTGTTGGGAGAGACGTCAGAATCTTCATCAAAAGGAGTCTGCACCTCACGTTTAGGACCAAACCACTTCATTTTCAGGTAATCCTCAGAACATTGGTGCTGTTGCTAGTGACCTGGATGTCAACACCAAATCATGGCAGAAGATCCACTAGAAGGTGGACAAACCTTCGACTCAGAATCTCGTGAGAAGGAATGACCTAATGTTGACCGAGCAATTGTCATACCCCAGCACTCAGAAAGCGAAAGGGGTACTACTAAGGACAGACGTAGAAGCAACATAGAGGGATAGTAGATAGGTTCTTAAGCCCACATTCTTGGGGATCAAGAGACGGAGATACGAAAAAACTCATGGGCTTAGTTCACAAGCATCAAAGTCGATTAGAACAGTTTGAGATCGAGTTAGAGCGACAACGCAATTCTGAACTGTCCCTATGTAGAGAAGTACGAAGACGTAGGAAATTTGAAGAAAAATTAAAAAGGTTAGAGTTCGATCTGAAGGGCAGAATGCCTCAAGAAGATAAGGAAAAACACCTTTAGATAGCAAAGAACCATTCTCAGAAGAAATCATGCGAGCTAAAGTTTCTAGAAGCTTTAAGAGTCCAGATATGGACCTCTATAATGGCACGAATGATCCCCGATACCACCTAAGCATTTTCAAAAGTCATATGTACTTGGAAAATGCATAAAAAAGATTGTGATTTGAAGCAAGTGCACTAGGTCGACCAAGTAATACCTGAGTGAGTCAGGGTCAATCCCATGAGGATTATGATTTGAAGCAAGCTATGGTTATCTTGCAGATCTTAGTCAGGCAGATAGAAAAAGTTGTTGGATTTGTTTAAACGCATAAATTTTGATTATAATCAGTGATAAGAAGATGGTTAAGGCTTAGAAATGCTTTGTTCTTCTGCATTAATTCTGGTCTTACTGTCTTCTTCAACTGTGAATTATTTCTTCTATGGTAGGTTGTATGTGATCGACGCCGGTTGAGAGGTCACCAATGCTCCTCCAGATCTGAACCCCAAGGTTAGTGTGGATCCATTCTGATTGAGGGTGAAGCTCCTGCAGTCCATTCTCCTTAATGATCCTACTCAAAATGCATTAGATAAGGTCGAATCTTCCGGATCAGAGAATGTTGCGCCTTTGGGTTCTAGCCTCTACCACAAAGACTCTAATCTTCCCATACCTCGACTGAATTGATGTCTCAAGAAGTCCCCAACGAAGTCGTGGATTAGCCGTCTAAGAGATGTATAATCAAGCTGGTGGTTCATCATTGTCCGATGAAAGACTCACTCTGAACCCATGTAGAATGTGATAACCTTATGCCAGTTCACCGCATTCATATTGATTAAGAACGAAGATACATCTTAGAATAGAGAATAAAACACGGATTGAAAAGAAACAATAATACTTTTATTAATCCCTAAAACTCTGCAGGGCTCCTCCCTTCAACCTAGGAGGTTTAGAAACTCATACTGATAGAAAATACAATCATAAACATGTAAAATGTGTGTCCTCCCACTGATGAGAGGTGTAAAAATCTTTAAATACTAAACTAATGACTAAGGATTACATAAAAAAGGTAAAATAGTCTTTTAGTGCTAAAATCCACTTCTGGGGCCCACTTGGTGAGTGTTTGGGCTGAGCCTGATTGAGATCCACGTGCTAGGAGGCCTCTAGGGTGTTGAACGCTGGCTAGGGGGTCCTTTATGGGCGTTGGATGCTGGTCTCTTCTCCTCTGGGCGCTGGATGCCAGAATAGGGCAGGAGGCTGGCATTGGATGCCAATTTTGGGCCTTCAATTCTGAAGCAATGTATGGATTATTATACATTTTTGGAAAGCTCTAGATGTTAACATTCCATAACCATTAAGAATGCTCCATTTAGACTTTTGTAGCTCCAAAAAAGCTCTTTCGAGTGCAAGGAGGTCAGATCCGGACAACACCTGTAGTGTTTTCTCTGTCTCTGAATCAGACTTTTGCTCCAGCTCCTCAATTTCAACCAGAAAATACCTAAAATTCCATAAAAATACAGAAACTCAAAGTAAAATCCAAAAATGTGAATTTTACACTAAAACCTATGAAAACTTAATAAAAAATAAACAAAACATGCTAAAAACTATATGAAAATGATGCCAAAAAGCGTATAAAATATCCGCTAATCACAACACCAAACTTAAATTGTTGCTTGTCCCCAAGCAACTAAAAACACAGTGGGACAAAAAGAAAAGTAAGATACTATAAATCTCAGAGTTTCCAATGAAGCTCAGTTTCAATTAGATGAGCAGGACTTAGTAGCTTTTTGCTTCTGAATAGTTTTGGCAACTCACTATCCATTGAAACTTAGAAGTGTTGGCATCTTTACAAACTTAGAATCCAGATAATATTATTGACCCTCCTATTGTAGTTCTTTTTTATTCATGAACACAGCTTTTTAGAGTATTGGCTGTGACCCTAAGCACTTTGTTTTCAGTATTACCACCGGATACATAAATGTCACAAACACTTAACTGGGTGAACCCTTTCGTATTGTGATTAGCTTTGCTAGAATCCCCAGATAGAGGTGTCCAGAGTTCCTAAGTACACTTTTTTTGCTTTGGACCATGACTTTAACTGCTAAGTCTCAAGCTTTTTCACTTGACACCTTCACACCACAAGCATATGGTTAGTGACAGCTTGGTTGAGTCGCTTAGACCAGGATTTTATTCCTTGTAGGCCCTCCTAACTATTGATGCTCAAAGCCTTAGATTCTTTTACCCTTGCCTTTTGGTTTAAAGGGTTATTGGCTTTTTGCTCTTGCCTTTTGGTTTAAAGAGCTATTGGTTTTTTCTGCTTTTTATTTATTTATTTATTTATTTATTTATTTATTTATTTATTTTTGCATGCACACATATACACATTTTTTTATTGCAACATGCTTTTTTTTTCTTTTTGTTGCTTTTTCTTGCTTCAAGAATTAATTTTTAGATTTTTCAGATTACCAATAATACTTTTCCTTTTTCATCATTCTTTCAAGAGCCAACATTCTTAATTTCAACTTCAAATATGCACTGTTTATTCATACATTCAAAAAACAAAAGTAATGGCACCACATCAAAATAATTGAACTGTTCTTATTATATAACTTGAAATTTATGTATCTCTTAATTCTTTTCAATTAAAATTTTCTTTTAAGCAAGGTGAGAGACATATGGAACATTTTATAACTTTAAGACATAGATAGAAATGATCATGCAATAAGAACAAGAGAACAGACAATAAAGCATAACAGAAAATAGAAAAAAATGACATAAGGAGAGGGGATTAAGAGAAGGAATCCACCTTAATGGTGGCAGCTAGTGCTCCTCCTTGAAGATCCAATGTAGTGCTTGATCTCTTCAATGTCACTCCTTTGTCTTTGTTGTTCTTCCCTCATAGCCCTTTTATCTTCTCTAATTTCATTGAGGATGGTGGAATGCCCTTAATGCTCCATCCTCAACTAATTCATATTAGAGCTTAATTCTCCTACATAAGTATGACATTGATCCCAATAGCTTTGAGGAGAAAAATACATCCCTTGAGGCATCTCAGGGATCTCATGTTGAGGCGATTGCACAAGCTCATGTGCATTATGGAGAAGTGTGAAAAAGAAGTGGGGTAGGTAAAGATGCTGTAGGAACCACTGGTCCTGAGAGGCTAGGGAATTCAGATTCTTTGCGCTCTTTATGAGCGTTGAACGCCCAGGGCTATGCCCATAGATGGCGTTCAACGCCAGCTTTGCTGCCATCTGGGGCGTTGAACGCCCAGTCAGTGCTCCTTGGCTGGCATTCAACGCAAGCAACACTCCATTCAGAGTCTTCTATTTTCACTGCTAAACTTTTCTGACTCTGTTCTGACTGCTGCACATGATCATGAACCTAAAGAAATAACTTAAAGAAAAACAAAGTAAAGGAAAATAGAAATAATTAATTAGGGTTGGGTTGCCTCCCAACAAGCACTCTTTTAACGTCACTAGCTTGACAGTTAACTCCTTATGGAGAATGATATGAGCTCAGAATTTCGCACCTTACACTGAACTTTATTCCTGTCTTCTCATGAATGAGCTCCACATGCTCTAGGGACAGGACACGACTCACTGTATGTGGTATGACTAACTTTTTGGTGAAGACAACTCTCATGCCAGGTGAGAGGCCTTCAGTGGGGACTTTCTTGTCCCTCTAGCCTTTAGGTACTTTCTTCCGAGTACCTTTGTTTTCAATGCTTGTTAATGGCTACCCAGCACCAAACTTAGAATTGATGTTTGGGGGCTTAATAAAGCTCCGCACTGACAGAGATGGTTGGAACACTAAGTGTTGCATAATTATCTCCCTTTTTTCAGAGGGAGAGTTGGGGTGAGGCATCTTGAACAAGATGTGATCCTTCCCTAGTTGTAGAATCAGTTCTCCCTTTGCTACATCAATGATAGCATTGGCAGTGGCTAGGAAAGGTCTTCCAAGGATGATGGATTCATCCTTATCTTCCCCAGTATATAAGATAATGAAGTTTGCAGGGATGTAAAGGTTTTCAACCTTCAATAATACATCCTCTACTAAGCCATATGCTTTCTTCATTGATTTGTCTGCCATCTCTAGTGAGATGTTTGCAGCTTGTAGCTCAAAGATTCCCAGCTTCTCCATTACATAGAGTGGCAAGAGGTTTATACTTGACCCTAGGTCACACAGAGCCTTCTCAAAGGTCATAGTGCCTATGGTGCAAGGAATTAGGAAGCGTCCAGGATCTGGAACCTTCTGAGGTAGCTTCTACTAAACCAAAGCATTGGGTTCTTTGGAAAGCACTGGAGGTTCTTCCTCCAAAGGCTTTGTACCAAATAGCTGGGCATTCAACTTCATAAGAGCTTTTAGGTACCGAGTAACTTGCTCTTCTCTAGTGTTCTCATCCTCATCAGAAGATGAGTGTTCATCAAAATTCATGCACTGCAGGAGTGCATGCAAGGGAACCTCTATGGTCTTTATATGAGCCTTGGCTTTCTTGGGTTCTTGGATAGGGATTTCTTGAGTGGGTATTGAGCACTCAGAGGGTGTGCCATTATTGGCGTTCAACGCTAGCTATTGTGGCTCTTTGGGCGTTGAACACCCATCATGCACCCCTTCACTGGCGTTAAACACCAAGTTCCCTACCAAGTTAGGCATTGAACACCCAGCGGGGTTGTCCTTGCTGGCGTTCAACGCTAGAGTCCCTGCCTGTTTGAGCTTTGAATGACCAGTGAGGGCTTCCTCACTGACATTCAGCGTCAGGCTCTTGGCCAGTTTGGGCATTAAACGCTGATGAGTAGATATTTTATACGTTTTTTGGCATCACTTTCATATAGTTTTACTGTTTTTTATTTAGTTTTTATTAAGTTTTTTAGGTTTTAGTGTTAAATTCACATTTTTGGATTCTACTATGAGTTTTTGTATTTTTGTACAATTTCAGGTATTTTCTGGCTGAAATTGATGAGCTGGAGCAGAAGTCTGATTCAGAGACAGAGAAAGCACTGCAGATGCTGTTAGATCTGACCTGCCTGCATTTGGAAGAGCTTTTCTGGAGCTACAAAGGTCCAAATGGAGCGCTCTCAATGGCTATGGAAAGATGACTTATAGAGATTTCTAGAAATATATAATAGTCTATACTTTGCTTCTAATTAGAAGGCCCAAAACTGGCATTCAACGCCAGCTACCTGCCCCTTTCCAGGCGTTCAGCGCCCAAAGAGCAAATACCAATGTACAAACGCCCAAAAGGACCCCCTAGCTGGCGTTTCACACCCTAGATACCTCAAAGCACGTGGATCTCATCAAAACTCAGCCCAAACACTCACTAAGTGAGCCCCAGAAGTAGATTTTAGCACTAAATAGACTATTTTACCCTTAGTAGTCATCTGTTTAGCATTTAAAGTGTATTTTACATAATCATGCATACCATTTAGCCTATTTTCGTTTTACATTGTATTTTTCTTATCAATATGAGTTTCTAAATTTCCTAGGTTGAGGGGAGGAGCCCTGCTGAGTCCTATGAATTAATAAAAGTATTACTGTTTCTCTTCGATCCGTGTTTGATTAATTCTAAGATGTATATCCGATCTTCATCGTGGTGAATAAGATGATCTAACAAATTAGTTCTATTCATCATATTAAGATGAACGTGCCTGACAAACACCCACGTCTACTTGGGTTCAGAATGCGTCTTTCACCGGACAAGGACGAACCAATAGCTATGTTTATACATCTCTCAGACGACTAATCTATGACTTCGTTGGGGAGTTCTCGAGACATCAGTTCAGCCGATTTACGGGAAGATTAAGGTCTCTGTTGTAGAGGCTAGAACCTAAGGCACAGCATCCTCCGATCCGGAAGATTCGACCTTGTCTGTGGCGTTTTGAGTAGGATCATCAAGGAGAATGAACTGTAGAAGCTTCACCCTCAATCAGAATGGATCCGCACTAAACCTGGGGTTCAGATCTGGAGGAGTATTGGCAGCTGCTCAAACCAGTGTCAATCATATACAGCCTTCCATTGAAGAAATCACTCACAAGCAAAGAGAGCAGTAATACCAGAGTTAATTCAGAAAGACAAAGCAACTCCAACTCTCAACTCTATCCTTAAAGTATTAGCACCCTGTTATAATAATCTCACAAATATTTATCTATCAACCTTCAAATCAAACAACTCCTTCTGATCTGCCTGACTAAGACTTACAAGATAACCATAGCTTGCTTCAAACTACAATCCTTGTGGGATTAACCCTGACTCGTTCAGGTATTACTTGGATGACCCAGTGCACTTGCTGGTACAACAGTACGAAAGGTGTGGGATTTGTGCTACCAAACACCCAGTGAGGTCTTCCTCACTGGCGTTCAATGCCATCCCATTCTCTCCAAATTCAGCCTCTATCTCTATGGTGATGGCCTTGCACTCTTTTCTTGGGTTTACTTCAGTGTTACTAGGAAGAGTGTCAGGAGGAGTCTCAGAGATTCTCTTGCTCAGTTAACCAATCTGTACATCCAAATTTCTAATGGAGGATCTTGTTTCAGTTATAAAACTATGAGTGGTCTTAGAGAGGCTGGAGAGTAGAATGACTAAGTCAGAAAGGTTCTGCTTAGGAGTCTCTATATCCCCTTGAGAAGATGGGAATTGTGGCCTGTTGTTAAACCTATTCTAGTTCCTTCCACCTTGTTTATTATTGAAGAATTGCTGAGGCTTCTATTGATCCTTCCATAAAAGGTTAGGATGATTCCTCCATGAAGGGTTGTAGGTGTTTCCATAGGGTTCTCCCATGTAATTCACCTCTACCATGCTGGGTTGATCAGGATCATAAGTTTCTACTTCAGAAGAAGCTTCTTGAGTGCTGCCAGCTGTAACTTACATTCCAGTCAAATATTGAGAGATCATATGGACCTGCTGGGTCAAGAGCTTATTCTGAGCCAATATAACATTCAAAATGTCAACTTCAAGAACTTTTTTTCTTCTGAGAAACCCCATTGTTCACAGGATTTCTCTCATAGGTGTACATAAATTAGTTGTTTACAACCATCTCAATGAGTTCTCTTGCTTCTGCAGGCATTTTCTTCAAGTGAAGTGATCCACCTGCAGAGCTGTCCAATGATATTTTGGACATCTCAGACAGACCATCATAGAAGATACCTAGGATAGACCATTCTGAGAGCATGTCAGGAGGACACCTCCTAATCAGTTGCTTGTATCTTTCCCAAGTTTCATAGAGGGATTCACCTTCTTTTTGTCTGAAGGTTTGAACTTCCACTCTGATTTTGCTCATCTTTTAAGGAGGAAATAATTTGGCCAAGAAAACATTGACCAGCTTCTCCCAAGAGTCTAGGCTCTCTTTTGGTTAAGAATCCAACCATAACCTAGCTCTGTCTCTAACAGCAAAGAAAAAGAACATAAGTCTGTAGACCTTAGAATTCACTCCGTTGGTCTTAACAATGTCACAGATTTACAAGAATTCAGCTAGGAACTGATGTGGATCTTCCAGTAAAAGTCCATCGAACTTGCAATTCTGTTGTGGAAGAGAGACTAACTGAAGCTTAAGCTCAAAGTTGTTAGCTTCAATGGCAGGTACAGAGATGCTTCTGCCATAGAAATCAGAGGTAGGCATGGTAAAGTCACCAAGAACCTTTCTTGCCTCTCCTTCATGATTAGGCTCGGCTGCTATGTCTTCACCTTCCTATTCGAAATTTTCTTAAAGTTTTCTTCTGGAGTGTTGTGCTTTAACTTGTTGTAATTTCCTCCTTAAAGTCCTCTTAGATTCAGGATCAAGATTAAAGAGAGGCTCTTTATTCCTGTTCCTGGTCATAAACAAGAAAACACGGATACAACAAGAAAGGAAGCTTCTATGCCAGAGGACAGAGAACTCCTAGTGAGATGTAAGGGATAAAAGAAAGAAGAATGAAGATAGAAAAAGGAGAAGAAGAATTCGAATCCTGGAAGTAGAAAGATAAACAAAAATTAAAATGTTTTTGTTTTTGTTTTATTTATTTATTTATTTTGAAAATAAAAGTTAATAATTAAAAAGGATTAATGAATTTTGAAAAAGAAGAGAGAGAAATAGAAGAAGAAATTTCAAAAATTAGAAGAGAGAAAAATTAGTTAGGAAGTTTTGAAAAAGAAGAGAGAGAATAACTAACTAATTAAGAAAGATTTGAAAACAAGATAAGATAGAAGATTAGAAAAAATTTGATTTTGAAAAAATTTGAAAAAGTCAACAAGATAAGATAAGAATTGAAAAGCTTTGAAAAGATTTAACTTTAAAAATTAAAGGAAGATAAGATAGAAAAGATAAGATAAGTTAGGTAAGAAAGATAAGATAAGGAAGTTAAGAGAAGATAAGTTTTAAATTAAAAAGATTTGAAATCAAAATAAAAAAGTTAGTTTCTAAAAAAGATTTGAAATTTAGAATTTGAATTTTGAATTTTAAAATTTGAATTTTAAATTTTAAATTTTGAAATTTTAAATTTTGAATTTTGAATTTGAAACAAGATAAGATAAAGATTTGAGAAAGATTTGCTTTTTGAAAAGGTTTGATTTTGAAATGATTTGAATTTTGAAATTTAAAACTAAGATAAGATAAGATAATGATTTTAAAACTAAAATTTAAAATTTTGGTTGTAACTTTCGAAAATTGCAATTAAAGATAAGAAAAGATATTTTATTTTTTTGATTTTTGAATTAAATGAAGAAAGAGAAAAACAACAAATAGATACTAAAATTAAAATTTTTAGATCTAACACAAAGAGACACCAAACTTAAAAATTTTAAGATCAAAACAAGAAGACAAACAAGAACACTTTGAAGATCAAGAAGAACACCAAGAACAAAACTCAAAGAATTCAAAGAAAACAAGAACATGCAAAAGACACTAAACTTAAAATTTTTGAAAATCAAAGACACAATTTTAGAAAATTATAAAGAAAAGACACAAGAAGACACCAAACTTAAAGATTGACACAAGAATCAAATAAAGAACACTATTTTTGAAAATTTTTAGAAAAAGACTCAAAGAAATTAGAAAATTTCAACAAGAACAAAAACAAAGGACTCAAACCAAAAACAAAGATTAAATAAAGAAAAGAAAAGGTTTTTGAAAAGATTTTTTTGAAAAATAAAACAAGAAATAGGTAAGACTCAAAGTAAGAAAATACATAGCCAAAAATAGAAAAGGTTTTGAAAAAAAATTTTGAAAAGAAAAATAAAAGATTTAAAACAAAAGAAAAAAGTACCTAATCTAAGAGACAAGATAATCTGTTAGTTTATCCAAACTTGACCGATTCCCGGCAACGGCACCAAAAAACTTAGTGCGAACAAATCCCCACACTTCGTACACTGAACCAGCAAGTGCACTGGGTCATCCAAGTAATACTTGAGTGAGTCAGGGTCGATCCCATAAGGATTGTGATTTGAAGCAAGCTATGGTTATCTAGCAGATCTTAGTCAGGCGGATAGAAAAGTTGTTGGATTTGTTTAAACGAATAAAAAGAATAAAGATGGAATTACTAGGTTTCATTATAATCAGTGATAAGAAGATGGTTAAGGCTTGGAGATGCTTTGTTCTTCTGAATTAATTCTGGTCTTACTGTCTTCTTCAACTGTGAATGATTTCTTCTATGGCAGGATGTATGTGATCGATGCCGGTTCAGAGGTCGCCAATGCTCCTCCAGATCTGAACCCCAAGGTTAGTGTGGATCCATTCTGATTGAGGGTGAAGCTCCTGCAGTCCATTCTCCTTAATGATCCTACTCAAAATGCCACAGGCAAGGTCGAATCCTCCTGATCAGAGAATGCTGCACCTTTGGGTTCTAGCTCTACCACAAAGACTCTAATCTCCCCATATCTTGGCTGAACTGATCTCTCGAGAAGTCCCCAACAAAGTCGTGGATTAGCCGTCTACGAGATGTATAATCAAGCTGGTGGTTCATCATTGTCCGATAAAAGACTCACTCTGAACCCACGTAAAATGTGATAACCTTATGCCAGTTCAATGCATTCATATTGATGAAGAACGAAGATACATCTTAGAATAGAGAATCAAACACAGATTGAAAAGAAACAGTAATACTTTTATTAATCCATAAAACTCAGCAGGACTCCTCCCCTCAACTTAGGAGGTTTAGAAACTTATACTGATAAAAAATACAATCCTAAATGTGTAAAGTGTGCGTCCTCCCTCTGATGAGAGGTGTAACAATATTTAAATACTAAACTAATGACTAAGGATTACATAAAAAGGGTAAAACAGTCTTTTAGTGCTAAAATCCACTTCAAGGGCCCACTTGGTGAGTGTTTGGGCTAAGCTTGATTGAGATCCACGTGCTAGGAGGCCTCTAGGGCATTGAACGCTTGCTAAAGGGTCCTTTATGAAAGTTGGACGCTGGTCTCTTCTCCTTTGGGCATTGGACGCCAGAATAGGGCAGGAGGTTGGCGTTGGACGTCAGTTTTGGGCCTTCAATTCTGAAAAAAACTATGGACTATTATATATTGCTGGAATGCTCTGGATGTTAGCTTTCCATAGCCATTGAGAATGCTCCATTTGGATTTTTGTAGCTCTAGAAAAGCTCTTTCGAGTGCAAGGAAGTCAGATCCAGACGGCATCTACAGTGCTTTCTCTGTCTCTGAATCAAATTTTTGCTCCAGCTCCTCAATATCAGCCAGAAAATACTTGAAATTGCATAAAAACACACAAACTTAAAGTAGAATCCAAAAATGTGAATTTTACACTAAAACCTATGAAAACTTAATAAAAATTAAACAAAACATGCTAAAAACTATATGAAAATGATGCCAAAATGCATATAAAATATCCGCTCATCACTAAGCATGCTTTGAGCCTTCTGGGCATCAAACAAAAGGTCGGATAGTCTTTGAGGACTTACATGGAGAGGTTTAACAAAGCATTTTTGAAAATTCAAAATTGCTTACTGAAGGAGCTATCATGGGCTTGTCAATTGCCTTAGAGAGGGTTCCGTTTTATAGTCTATATCGAAAAGGCATCCAATTTCTTTGTATGTGATTTAAGAATGGCTGAGAAATACATCAACATGAAGGAGACCACTCAACTAAGAAAACAAGCATCAGGACAAGGCAATTAGTATCAACCCCGAGATAAGAAAAAGGAGCAAAGGAAGAAGGAATAATATAATTTGGAAAGACCTTGGAGATGCCATTCATACACTCCACTGCGAGTTTTTCTAGTTGATGTCTACAAAGAAGTATGTCATACTAAAAAGATACCACCTCCAAGGCCATTTCGGAGCAAGAAAGGGAAAAATCAGACTGAATATTGTGAGTACCACAAAATCTATGATCACTCCATCAATGATTGCTACGATCTGGAATGTGATAAAAAAAATAACCAAAGAAGGGCGATTGGATAAATACCTTGTCAGAGGTTGGACGAAACGAACGAAAGAAAGAGAGACGAGGAAGAAAAGCTAGAACGACTACCAAGAACACCTAAGAGACACATTCACATAATTACTGGAGGATTTACAGGAGGAGGAATAACTAAATCCTCTCACAAAAGGCACTTGAAGGAAGTCTACTAGGTTGGGGAAAATGAAGAGGTACCTGACCTTCCTACAATAACCTTCACCGAAGAAGATATACGAGGTTTAATCCTTAGTCATGATGATCTAGTAGTGATAATAATGATTCTTGCTAATGCTAATCTTCATAGGGAATTGATAGATTTGGAAAGTTCAGCAGACATCCTATTTAAACCAGTCTTTGACAAGCTTGGCTTGGAGGAGAAAATTTTGAAGGTGTACCCAGGCACTCTTTTTGAGTTGAGAGATTCTCTCATTTGACCTCTGGGATACAACACCCTATACACCACTTTTGGCAAGGGGTTAAAAGCACGAACTATAAGCGTCGACTACATTGTGGTAGATATGGCATCAGCTTACAACTCCTTGATAGGTCTAACAACCCTAAATTGACTTAAGTGTCAACTCTTCATCTTTGTATGAAAATTTTCATTCAGGAAGAAATAGCTACTATAAGCGGAGATAAAAAATTGGCTAGAAAATGTTATAATGAAAGCTTAAACTTGCGAGGCTATCCAAAAGGTAAAGAGGTTAATAAAATAAAACTTGGAGTTATCCAAGTTCGACTTAAAGTACGAAGTTCGAACGACCATCAAGTCATAATACTTGGTCGACTTCCTAGCAGAGTACACAGAAGGACAGAAAGGGAGTCCAAATACCTGGTATTTGTATGTGTATGGCTCATCTAACAAATTTGGCAGTGACGCATGAGTCATTCTTGAAAATAAGGAGGGCACCCATTGTTGGAGCTTTCCCTCAAGTTTAACTTTTCAGCCTCTAACAACCAAGCTGAATATGAAGCCGAACTTGCTGGCCTTCGAATGGCTGACGAAGTCAGTGCCTTGAAGGTCATCGTTTTTAGTGACTCCCAAATAATAACTTCACAAGTAAATGGCGAATATCAGGCCAAGGATCCTAACATGAAAAAAATTATTTGGAGAAGACATTTGCCCAATTAACCAAGTTCCAAGGGGCTAAAGTCAGACATATAACTCGGGAGTTGAATGACTGAGTTGATGCCCTCTCTAAGCTAGCTAGTACAAAGTCAAGGAATAACAATAATAGAAGTCTGATTCAAGAGGCATTGCAGTCACCATCAGTTGTAAAAGAGGTCGACAAGTCAAATGTACTAACAGTCTCCAACATGAATCTGGGTTGGAAGTTTTACATCTTCCCACAAGAAGAAAGGGAAGCAAGGAAATTGATAAAAAAAAAAAAGCTCAGAACTATCCCGTAGTTCACAATGTCCTTTAACGTGTGTCCCGACCTCAAAGGCATTTGAAGTCTTAGATGAATTCCATAGTGGCATCTGTGGAAATCATCTAGGGAAAAATCATTGGGAAAGAAAGTACTACGTGCTGGTTTCTACTGGCCGACCTTGCAGAAGGATGCGATCGACTTTGTAAAAAAATGTCCACTCTACCAAATACATGCAAATTTTCATTTGGCACCTTCAAAGGAACTCATCAGTGTAATCTCATCATGACCCTTTGCAAAGTGGGGGTTGGATCTACTTGGGCCATTTTTTCAAGTACCTGGACAGGTAAAGTACCTCATAATAGGGGTTGACTACTTTACTAAGCGGATAGAAGCAGAGTCGTTATCATCTATTATAGCACAAAGAAATTAGAAATTTCACTACAAGAACATTGTGCAAAGATTTAGAGCACCTTTTTCAATTATCACTGACAACGGTACCCAATTCATCGACTCTAGCTTTCGAAACTTGGTGGCACGATTGAAGATCAAACACCAATTTACATCGGTAGAACACTCCAGGCCAATAGACAAGCAAAAGATGCCAACAAATTCATACTGTTTGGACTCAAGAAGAGGCTATAAGAATCAAATGGAGCAAGAACTGAGGAACTTCCATAAGTACTATGGGCGTATCGGAGAACTCTTCAATCAACAATGAGAGAATTCCATTCTGACTGCATATGACATAGAAGCTATGATCCTTGTTGAAATATGTGAAGAAAGCCCAAGGGTAAGATTCTACAATGAAGTCGGTAACATTTAAGCATAGAAAGAAGAACTCGACCTCCTACCAAAATATCGNNTGCTGTAAAATTTAACTTTTCATACCAAACTTCAAACGCGCATAACTCCTTTGTTAATAATTATTTTTTATCCGTTCTTCAAACGTTAAAAATTTCACGAACTCATTTTTCATTTAAAATAAGTTTCACCAAATTTGGGGGTCCGAAAACTAAATTATGACCCGTTGAAGTTGGTTAAAAATAGGGTTTAACAAAATTCCTCAAGTTCCAAAATACTCTTTTCTAACCAAATAAACCACGCCCATTTTAATACCAATTACCCCCACACCTTATCACATTCTTCTCAATCACTTTACAATCATTCCAACACCTAAATTCTTCAATCCATTCAAAAATTTCTACTCATAATTCCACCAATTCCAACAATTATTATCAATCATTATTACATCAACAATTATAATTCACATAGCATCATATTAAAGCTCCATCGTACAACTCATTGCACCCTCAATCAACATACACTCTCAATTCTCAATAACAATCAATAATTCACACAATTCAAACTATTTTACGAATAACTAGCCTATGTTTCACACAACATTATATACTATCTACAAGAAACCAAAACCATACCTTGATCGATTTCTCCCTAGCTCAAAATAGCATCAAAACCTTTTCTTCACAAGCCTCTAAGTCTCAAAATCAATCCAACAAGTTCCAGCCACCAAAGCTTTATTCCAAGCACTCCAATTCATCGATTTGACTTCAATTCACATGTATTCAATCTAATTTCATATAATTTCATCATAATCAATACGAAGATTTACTAATTCAACAAATTACAAGGGTTTAGTGATTTCTTACCTTACCCACTGATACTTGGAGTGAAACCCAACAGTTATCAAAGCTAGATAACACCTAAACAACCAAAAACATAAAATTCCTCAATACCCACAACCAAAAATGTGAATCTGAATGAAAGGGAGACTGGGCAAGAAATTTTGAGTTTTTTACCACTTTATTCAGATAGAATTGAAAAGAATTCTGAGATGAACGTGTGGCCATAGATGACTCATCACTGGAGGTACGGATTGAAAGTTATGATCAATTGAAATTTGGAAGGGAATAGTGTTTTTGGTTTTGTTCTTCCTTCACTTCTCTTCTACGTGGAATACCATAAGATGGAGAAAAGAGAGGCTGAATACTTGCTTATATTGGGGTTCTGTAGGTGGGCTTAGACCCACTTAGGACCAGTACAATCGTTTTAGCCCGTTGGCCTAATTTTTGGGCCAAAATTTTTAAGATTATCGTTTTAATTTGTATCATAAATATTTTTACTTTTCCAAGTTATAAATATTAATTTCTTAATTTTCTTG
>NC_029794.2:96475243-96494851 GCF_000816755.2 Arachis ipaensis
CTTGGTTCATAATTAATTATTAATTATTTATTTATTAATTAACCAAATTTTACATTCTACCTACCTAATTAGAAATTTTGTCCCCAAAATTCAATTACTTGAGAAATGCGGGTAGTCCTTCCTCATCTCTAATTCGATTTCTCACATATGATCCTCTACTCCGCCTCGACTCAAAGCAACATTTACTAACTGAACTTCTTTTCCATGGAGTTTCTTGATGCTGACATCATCAATCCTGACTGGAACTACTTGAAATGTCAAATATTTCTTTAATTAAATTGATTCGGGTTATAACACATAAGTTGCATCCAGTGTGTATTTGCGAAGTTGTGATACATGAAAGACGTCACGTAGGTTTGAAAGATGTGGCGGAAGGCCACCTGATAGGCTACTGGTCCAATCTGTCTCAACACCTCAAAGGATGCAACGTACCTAGGGTTTAACTTCTTTGTCTTTATTGCCCGTCCGATGCCTGTAGTTGGAGTAACTCTCAGAAATACATAATCGCCTTCATAAAATTCTAAAGGCTTTCACTGCCGATCCATGTAACTCTTCTGTTGACTTTCTGCAATGAGAATTCTAGCTTGAATTTGCTTAATATGTTCGGTTGTCTCGAGTACTAAATCAAGACCTAGAACACTTGATTCACTCGCCTCATACCAACAGAGTGGCGATTGGCACTTTCTCCCATACAGTGCTTTATACAGAGCTATCCCAATGCTCGCATGATAACCGTTGTTGTACGCGAATTCCACCAATGGCATATACCGATCCCAGCTGCCTGGCTGATCAAACACACACGCTCTCAGCATATCTTCTAAAGTTGAATCGTTTTTCGAATTGTCTGTCCATTTGTGGATGATAAGTTGTGCTTAAACATAAATGCGTCTTGAACGCCTTCTGAAAGGCTCCCCAGAACCTCAAAGTGAATCGAGGATCTCGGTCTGATACAATAGTTGTAGGCACACCATGCAACCTTACAATATCCTTGATGTATAGCCTTGCTAGTTCATCCAACAAATAGTTCACTCGAATAGGCAAAAAATGTGCCGATTTTGTCAACCGATCCACGATCACCTAAACTGCATCAAATCTTGGCCTAGTCCTTGGCAAACCCATTATGAAATCTATAGCAACTCCTTCACACTTCCATTGGAGAAATCTCAAAAGGTTGTAGCATTCTCGACGGTCTATGATGCTCTATCTTCACTTTCTAACGTGCCAGGAACTTGGACACAAGTGATGCTATGTCACCTTTCATCCCAGGCCACCAAAACATATTCCTTAAATCCTGGTACATCTTCGTGGTTCCAGGATGAATGGAGAATCTGCTCCTATAAGCCTCTGCCAGTAACTCTTGTCTCAAACTCCCAACATTCGGCACATAAATCCTCCCCTTATTTCTCCATATACCTTCTCCATCCTTGGTGACCTCTCCTTGCCTTTGCTTTCCAATCTACTGTAACATTTTCTAAAGATCTTTCTCATCCTTATGGGCCTCTTGAATTTCGGTCTTGAACGTATTCGAGATGTGTAATTGTTTCAAACAAGTCTTCCCATCTACTCCCCCAATATTAACTTAAGTTCTGTAAATTCATTCATCAGATCCTCTTCTTGATTCTCATCCAAGAAATACCATGAGACCTCCTGCTCAGGACGTCCGCCACCACATTATGATGTTACATCAGCACGCATTCTAACCCTTCTGTAATACATCGCAGTAACTCCCAAATTTTTCATTAGGTTCAGGTGACATGAGTATTGGTGTTGTAGTTAATATCTCCTTCAGAGTTTGGAAACTTTCTTAACGGTCGGATGTCTAAACAAACGGTGCATCCTTGTGAGTCAACATAATCATAGGCAATGCAATCTGCAACAATCAAAGCTTCAAAACTCCTCGTGACATTGCATACATACAAGTTCTGTCTTCCACGTTCACAAGTCTTGCTCTAAGGCACTAACGTCTCGATTGTTACATCTAGGAATTGCACGCGATGCTAAATTAGGCTCGAGTTGATTTTCAAAAAGATACTAAGCTAAAAAGACAAACAAAAAACAAAAATGATTATCGCGAGAAATCTGAAGGATGTCTTGTATTACGATCAAACAAAGTTGTAGAAAATTAAAAAAATGCACAAGAAGAAGAACAAAGGTACATCTCAAGAAAGGAATCCAAATAAAAATCCTTGATAGAGAGAACAAAGCATATCGAATCAAGTAAGTCTTAGCTGATTTCAAAGGAATTCAAGTTTGCGAAGGAGATCAACTCAACTCACAGTAAGTTTCCAATATTCAAGGATCACTTGATTATACCAACACAAGCTCAGGCTCATCTCGAAAGGGACTAGATTCATGCATGGATACACGCGAGTAAGGAATAGAATTGGGAAGATGATCAAATCATGTTTCAAAAAAAAATCCGAGATAAAATTCCTATTCAAATTACAAAAGAAGGCTAGATAGAGTCACGAAGATTCATTGGCACTCTCTCTCTTGCATAAAGAATTCGGTCCAAACTTTGCTCAATACTTAACAATTTAGCAGCCAAAAGGATAATTCCTAGACATTACTCCCCCACTATGTTTCACAGTCACTGAATTCAAATAATAACTTCGCGCAGCTATCAGCACTTCTGATCTGTTAGACATAACTCAAATTGAACTCTCAAAAAATCTAACCTGCTTCTGTTGCGTCACTTTGATTGTTAACCCCAAGAACCTAGCCATTCCTCTATGTTAGCCCAAAAATTGCTTTGTCTCATTAGCTGAAAGTTATTGAATAATAATTTATTTAGAATCATGATTCTCATAATCTAATCATGAGTTATGAATGATTGTCGCACTCCAATATTATGTAAGGCAATTAAAATTCGGTTACTAGTTTACAATTACCTTGGACCAGAGAATCAGACTTGACTACATCCTGGCTTTTCCTGTGTAGACAATTCCAAGCCATATGCCCTGATAACCCACAACTGCAACATAGACTCGTACCCAACCGACATGGCCTATCCGGATCATACCTTCCGCACCTTAGGCACTCCAAGTTATCTAGTTGTGTCTTCGTCTGCTTTTCTTTACCATGTCACTGGTGGTTATCTTTCCTCTGGTGATTGTTTTGGCACTGAGGATGTGGAGGGACATAACCATCCCTTTTGAAATTCTGGCTCCTTGGCGTAATCTTCATTCCTTTCTCCTTTTTGTAGGATTCTCAGTGGTCACTCCTTGCCACCACAGTCCTTCTCGAGCATTCTTTCGTTGCTTGACCTGTGTTAACCAACTCCAGAAAGCTCGCTATCTCCATTGTACCACTGCACTCCGACCATTATCTCCACTATCATGTCCATTACCACCTTCATTGCCACCTCCAGCTTGTTGTTCCATCCTACCCATCGCTCGGCTAGTTGCAATAGCAACAACACTAATGGTCGTAGCCACGCTCGTTATTACAGTTATGAATTCAGTCGGACTACCTACCGGTACAATTACCTTATTGCTTCTTTGTCCTCGACCTCGTCCATGAGTTTCTATTCGGGTCTTGTCCAAACCAAACAAGCAATATCAAGATGATCAATCTTAATATCTCCAGTTAAGTACTTCAAATTTCCAAAAGTATATTCATGAACATTATACTGTGTTTATCAATCAGATATCCTAAACAACATATATCACGACTCAGAATATCCTCAGAAGCATAGTCATTCTGTCCCTCAGGCTCTACAGGAACGAACTGGTCTGATTCCATAATGTAACACCCTACCACACAGAACTTTACGCCTAGGTCGTAAATCAAAGATGGTGAGGAGCTATAACCTCTAAAAACAAAATTATGTATGTAGACACACACACACACACACACACACACACACACACACACACACACACACACATATATATATATGAAAGACAGTTTAACTAGGAGCCTTGCAGGAAATGTTAGACAAAATTGAAACAGAAAATCGCATCACACTCATATGGTTAAGAATAAAATGCGTAGATAATAGTGAAATAGAAGAGACATAATATATATGGATAAAGAGTTCCAAAGAAAATACATATCAAGCTCCAACCTCGACCAGCAAAGCAAAGGCTGGCTATATATATATAACCTAAATGGTACTAAAAGACAAATACAAATCCTGATTCTCCAAAGTCAACCTCTAGGAGGGATAATACAAGTTTTATATAAAAGTGGAGAATTTACACATATACATTTATAAAGTAAATACATAATTTGAAATCCCCAAAATGTAGATCTTCGTTTCCGAGAATCATCCAGCATGCTCAGCAAGGTTCCTCACGTCCTGCATCTGAAAAACAACAAATATGTATGGAATGAGAACCGAGGGTTATCAGTATCGTAACAGTGCCCAAATAGATAAGATATAAGGCTCCAAAAAGCCAAAGACAATCCTAAACTCCATAGTTCTAGATCAAGCCTAAAGTTCTCACTAAACCAGAAATAGGGTAATTCTATCTTGGGACTTCAAATCTATTTCTTCATTTCCAATTTTCCGCAAACCTCCCAATCACCAATATGGAACAACCCTCAACGTCACCTTCACCAGCATAAGGGACATCTCAAAAGCAAATGCATACAAGGCATACAAGTAATACAAAAATAAGAAAACAAATAAGGCATTTAAGTTACGTAGCAAATAGATATAGATAAACAATTAGGCAAGCCAAAACATAAAGTGCATACTTAAACAAACCATACAAATGCACATGATGCATGTCTGCTCTATGGCCAATGAGCTCATCTGTCGGTTATACAGCCAAATCCGACATGTCTGGTAGCAAACCCTGGATAGTCCCTACATATGCACATCCCCAAGAGTGTATATATATATATATATATATTCGTTTATCATCTCATTGGGGATTCATCCAAAAAGTTAAAGTGTCCAGCCACATGTTGCGACGGAGGGTCAACAGAATCTCAACTCTCAACTTGGAGCACGTGGGGGCAAGCCACTGCGTTTACTCAGGGGGACTCGTGACTCATATAAATATCAATTACCAACCTGGAGCAAGTGAGACAAAACCACAACCCTTGCGTCTACCCAGCAAGTTCAAATCATCCCAACCTCGAGTAAGTGGGGCGAACCACACCCTTGCATCTTCCCAGGGAGCTTCAAATACCAACTTGGAGCAAGTGAGACAAAACCACAACCTTTGCATCTACCCAGGGGGTAACATTCTCATATATCTAGGAGGAACAAAGGAGGGGATCCTAACCTCCCACCATCTTACTAGAGGCAATTTTACAATACCGGGAGGAACAAAGAAAGGGACACTCACCTTCCACCATCTCACCAGGGTCTCACTAAGAGTGCTCAAGATGAAACAATCACTCCCAATTCAGTTTCATAATCAAAATATACTTCTTCAAAGTTATCTCCATTATACTTTGATATGTTCTCTTTAATTCACTTAGTACACTCCATAAAATACTCTAGTTAATCCACCCACAGTACTCTACAATCTCAAGTCACTGGCTCTAAATTCATAACCAAAAATATTCCTTTAATTTCACCCAATACATTCTCGCTTGTCCTAAAGCCTAAACACTAGTTAGGGGATGTTAAACAGTAGTTACAAAGGTTTAGAATGCTAGAAGAATAGTTAAAAACTCAAAAATACAACTTCAGCAAAACCGGGTGGTCATGCATATGCATGCCACCTGCATATGCAAGATTTGAAAGTTTACACATGTCGCGTGCGTGAGCCACTTCCGCGTACGCGAGCATGCTGGTCAGAAGAGGTTCCCCGCATTGTGTGGCACTGCCGCGTACGCGAGATTTGAAGAATAACAGTGCTGCGTACGCATGTATTTGTCCACGTATGTGAGAATTCAACATTTACAGTGCCGCATACGCTGCCCTTGTCTGCGTACGTGAGAGTACTTAGCAGAGCCCAATACTCGCATCGCGTAACACATCCGCGTACACATGCATACTAGTCTTCCTAAAAAAGCATTTTTGTTGCAGAATTTAATTTTTCATACCAAACTTCAAACACACATAACTCCTTTGTTAATAATCATCTTTTATCCGTTCTTCGAATGTTTTAAACTTCACGGACCCAATTTTTATTTAAAATAAGTTTCACCAAATTTTGGAGTCTGGAAACCAAGTTAGGCCCCGTTGAAGTTGGTTAAAAATAGGTTTTTAACAAAATTCCTCAAGTTTTCGAAATACTTCTTTCTAGCCAAATAAACCACTCCTAATTTAATACCAATTACCCTTACACATTATCACATACTCCTCAATCACTTCACAATCATTCTAACACCTAAATCCTTCAATCCATTCAAAATTTTCCACTCATAATTCCACCCATTCCAACAATTATTATTATCAATCATTATCACATCAACAATTATCATTCACATAGCATCATATTAAAGCTCCATCATACAACTCATTGCACCCTCAATCAACATACACTCTCAATTCTCAATAACAATCAATAATTCACACAATTCAACCTATCTTACGGATAACTAGCCTAAGTTTCACACAACATTATATAATATCTACAAAAAACCGAAACCATATTTTGGCCAATTTCTTCCAAGCTCAAAATATCACCAAAACTTTTTTTCACAAGCCTCCAAGTCTCCAAATCAAACCAACAAGTTCTAGCCACCAAAGCTTTATTCCAAGCACTCCAATTCACCGATTTGACTTCAATTCACATATCTTCAATCTAATTTCATACAATTTCATCATAATCAATACTAAGATTTACTAATTCAACAAATTACAAGGTTTTAGTAATTTCTTACTTTACCCACTATTGCTTGGAGTGAAACCCAATAATTATCCAAGCTAGATAATACTTAAACAACCAAAAACACAAAATTCCTCAATACCCACAACCAAAAATATGAATCTGAATGAAAGGGATAACTGGGCAAGAAATTCAGAGTTTCTTACCACTTTGTTCAAATAAAAAAGAAGAAGATTCCGAGACGAACATGTGGCCACAAACATCTCGTCAATCGGAGCTACGGATTGAAAGTTATGATCAATTGAAATTTGGAAGGGAATAATGTTTTAGGTTTTGTTCTTCCTTCACTTCTCTTTTCCGTAGAATACCATAAAAAGGGGAAAAGAGAGGCTGAATGCTTGCTTATATTGGGTTGCATAGATGGGCTTCGGTCCACTTGGGCTTGGTTCGATCATTTTAGCCCGTTGATCCAATTTTTGGGCCAAAATCTTTAAAATTGGCATTTTAATTTATATGCTAAATATTTTTACTTTTCCAAATTATAAATTTTAATTTCTTAAAATAATCAAATTTTATAATTTTTCTATCCAAAACTGACACCGCTACTAAAATTTTACTATCTACCCAATCTAGTCACTCAAAAATTTTAAAAGGCATTATTTGAACTACACATTGAGACATATCGGTTGTATACCTATGAAAGAAAAAAGTTACTAACCATAAAGCATTAGAAATTAAACAAAACAAACCACAAGTCGGATCATCCTCAACAAACAACGTACAAATAACATTTGCTATTTTTAAAAACAAAGGCCATATGCATGACCAATGATCACGATCTTAAGTGGTGCTACCTTCAACACCAACGACAGCGCCACTTAGGGGCAAGGTGAACTCCAAAATCATACAGAAGTAACATTTCTCAAAAGCAACATTTTCAAAAATAGGAAGCAATCTTTCAAACATGTTCATTTACAATCTCATGCAAGAAAGATACAACAAGCAAACGTGAGAATCAAACGCAGAAAGAAAGCACCAACCTTAAAATAGAAAAATAAGAAAGCACTACAAAGGCGGTTCTGAAAGTTGGAAGCACCAAGATTTGCAAAGAATGAAGCTTGAAAGAGGAAATAGTTGTTTCCAAAAAAAGTGAGAAAAATTGAGAAATTTTGAGAATGAAAAAGCCTTTAAGCGAAGAAAATGGAAAAAGAAGAAGAATAAGAAGATACAGGATTATATAGTTTTATGATAGGGCAAAAGGATAAATTCACCACGCGTTAAATGTTGCACGGTTACTAAGAAAAAAGATCAAAAGGCACGTAAACGGTTTCAAGGAGACGAAACATCACATCAAATTCGAAATCACGTCGAGACGACCAACCTCATTAATCAATGTCACGTCAAAAAACTGACTTCAGAACGATCAAACTTGAGTACCCTACTGTATGACATACAAATGCTAACACAATTCATCTACCTGCTTTTTCGAGCTCGACTCACCTAAACTCAATCTTAAAGTAAGGGCATAGTTCGTACCCTAGACCAACATTAAAGCTAGGCACGAAAGAATAAGCCAAGTCTACAAAGATGTAACAAGATCCTTCCTCAGCCGTCCGACCTGTGCGAAAAGTGGATCCATTGATCCATGCATCTGACCTGACTTGCTCGATAAGAAGATCTCCACTGCACTAACATATATCCTTACAACTCTTCCACTACTCTAAATATGATATGATAACAAATCCTTAAACAGTAGAAAATAATTATTCACCACTATAGGTGGAGGAGTTACAGAGTAATGGTCAAACACTCACTCTAATTGTATAAATACCCCATCACACATAGGTATTTCTCAATCCTAATGCACAAAACCTGTATTAAATCCTTTCTGACTTAAGCATCAGAGTTTCTTACATGTACCAACCCCCAACCTCACTCAAAGACCTCAGATGACTTTGCCTTGCTGGGGGAGACGTCAAAATTATCATCAGAAGAAGTCTGGACCTCACGTTTAGTCCCAAACCACTTCAGTTTTAGGTAATTCTCGGAACACCTTCTATGAGAATCTCGAGTAAATAGTGATAGAAAATACTTACATGTGATGTTAACTTGTATGATCTGACCTTCACCTGTCTTACATGGATGAGAATCATTAGATTGGGACTATTTATCGCCTACACAGTCATAAAAAAAAGTTGTAGAGAAATGATAACTATTTGATTGAGACATTATTTTGATGATTATGTAGGAGCTAAACAGTCTTAATCAAATGGTTATCATTCACAAAGGACTGATGACGGCCAGGTCATATAAGTTATGCCATATGTAAGCATCTTGCATCATCCTTTTTCGAAAATTCTCACAAAATGGCTCATACGTCTAATGAAAACGAAAGATAAGGGGTGAATAGTCATTTTTTAATCATTAAAGTGTGGATTCTCTAAATTGAAAAATGATATGAACTAGAAAAGAGCCGAAAAAAGGTTTTACACTAAAATAAAAGAAGAAAAGAGCCTGTGTATTGACAGTCGTTTATAAATTGGCATTGTCCCACACTCTCGTCGTACTTAATTATTTTTATTTTTGGTATTTCCAGTTCTTAATGATAAATAAAGAAATAAACAAATAAATAAAAGAGGTTGATTCATGTATAGTTAAAATTGAGAAGTGAAAAAGATAATTTAGCCTAATTAAAATAAATGACTATGCTACGTATATATTAAAATCATCCACCAAAATCAGCCATCAGTATAAATACTTGTTTAAATATAAATACATATTGAAAAAAACTTAAACCACATATGTATTTATACACAAATACATTAGTAGCTGATTTTAGTGATTGATTTTGGTGCACGAATACTATTTTTGTAAAATAAAATATAATTTGGTATAACATAACAAAACCATTTCTGGGATAGGAAATAATAAGGTATTTATCGCTAACAAATTGTTTTGTAATATTAAGTAATATTTGTAATTTTATATAGCATCTCCCTTAAAACAATAACAATTATACGTACGTGATTATTTTTCTCTGGTGGTCCATTATATATGTAAAAGGGTATCAAGTATCAATTAACAAACTCTCAAATATAAAAAATATTATTAGTGACTAAAAAATTTATCTCCAATTCTCCTTTCTTAATTTGTTACTGTTTATTTTTTTAATAAATAACAGACAGAAATACCTAAGAGAAAAAACATAATACACAACTACTACTTTAATAAACATAGTTCTAATTTTGCAAAAAAATCAAGAAAAATAGAACAGGTAAAAATGAAAATATATGGTAATTATATTGTAAATCATAATGGCCATGTAAAATTAGTCTCTCTGCATAAGAATACGCTTCTCTAAACTTATGGTGGAGGCTTCAACTTTTTAGTCTGCTGCAATAATTTCAAATAACCAAAACAAAAGTCTTGAGAAAATAAAAATTAATTGAATATTTGAAGACATATAGCCACAATTATTTTTTAGTTAACTTTCATCTTAGTTTGTTACTATTATAATGTTAGTTTTATGAAATAGTTTGAAATTGGTTTAGTAAGAATACCAAGGTTAGTTTTGATGAAGGAGTGATTTGGATGAATGATTTGAGAAAATTGATAGTTATATTATTGATGGGTTAAGGAGATAGAGTACAAAGGCTAGTGGAACTTGTGTTTGTTAGTTGATTTACAATGAACTTCATGGTAGCCTATTTATAGGCTTTTTAAGTTAATTATAGATAATTCTCAATCTTGGATATTTTTAGACACTAACTTAGGTATATTTAGATACTAATCTTAGATATTTCTAGTACTTGATTTATTTATTTAACTTCTAAACTTCTCTATCATAATATTTATATATTTATTTTTATGAAACACGATTTGGAGAATTCTAGAAAATTCTACAAATGTGTAGTGTTATTAATACTCCTCCTTGATGACATTTGTGTAATTCCAAGCATCTCTTGGAATAGTCCAAACTTTGATCTTGGTAGATCTCTCATTAGTTGTTTTTGGTATAGCAGCTTTAATTCATGAAAGTAAAAATGACCAAATCTTTGATGCCACAGCCATGAATTATCTTCTTGTGCTTTTAATGCAGTTTGTATGATATAACTCCATTTGAGTGGAAAGCTCCTATTTTTCATTTTGATGATTGCTAGAAGTCTTTTAGTTTTTCTTTTATTTATGGTACATGAGTCTTCTTCAAAATGTAATACGTAGCCTTTCTCTATCATTTGTTCAATACTAAGTAGATTCTGTGCTAGTTTAAGAACTAACGGAATATCATGGATATTCTTAGTTCCTATCTTGGTGTGGACAGTGATTGTACCTTTGCCATTTGCCTGTACGATCATTCCATCTCCAAGTCTGATGCCAGATCGAACAAATTTATTGATGTCACTAAATAGGCTTTGATCACCTGTCATATGATTACTGCAACCATTATTGAGATTCCATATGTCATCTTTCTTTTTACACTCTTCTCCCTCATTTTCTTCAGAGAAGTTTGTACGATGATTGATCTTCATCCTACAGTCTTTTTCCATATGCCCAAACCTTTTACAATTGTGGCACTGTGATATTCCATGATGCCAACAACCCTTCTCTAGGTGGTTGGTTTTCTTGCATATGCCACATGAAGAATATCATTTCTTATCTTTAGTTTTATTTTTCATTTTTCTAAAAGTGTCTGAACTTCTAGAATTTTCTTGTCTTTTTCCTTCTCTTTTATTTAGATTCTGAGATTTTATGTTAAGCCTAGACTGAAATGTATTTTCTATTAAATCTTTATCATCTCGACTTGCCAGTCTTTGTTCAAAAGCGTGTAATGAGCTTATTAACTCTGTTAGTGTTAGCGTTGATAAATCCTTAGTTTTCTCAATTGTAGACATTTTAGGATCGAATTTGGAAGGAAAATGGTGCAGGAAATTACAATCACACTTTTGTAACTCGCACAACTAACCAGCAAGTGCACTTGGTCGTCCAAGTAATACCTTACGTGAGTAAGGGTCGATCCCATGGAGATTGTCGGCTTGAAGCAAGCTATGGTTATCTTGTAACTCTTAGTCAGGATATCAGTACCGCACGGCTAATCATCTGTCGGTTCTCGATCATGTCGGAATAGGATCCATTGATCCTTTTGCGTCTGTCACTACGCCCAACACTCGCAAGTTTGAAGCTCGTCACAGTCATCCCTTTCCAGATCCTATTCAGAATACCACAGACAACGTTTAGACGTTCTGGATCTCAGGAATGACCGCCAATGATTCTAGCTTATACCACGAAGACTCTGATTTGAATCATGAGGCTAAGAGATATGCATTCAATCTAAGGTAGAACAGAGGTGGTTGTCAGGCATGCGTTCATAGGTGAGAATGATGATGAGTGTCACGGATCATCACATTCATCAAGTTGAAGTGTGAATGAATATCTTAGAATGGAAGCAAGCGTAATAGAATGGAAAACAGTAGTAATTGCATTAATTCATGAAGAACAGCAGAGCTCCTCACCCCCAACAATGGGGTTTAGAGACTCATGCCATAGAAAATATAATGAGAAACGTGTAGAATGTCATGAGGTACAATATGAATCACTGAAAGTAGTATTTATAGTAAACTAGTGACCTAGGGTTACAGAAAATGAGTAAGCTAGGGTGTTTATTGTAAAATTCTACTTCCGGGGCCCACTTGGTGTGTGCTTGGCTGAGCATTGAAGCTTTCATGTGTAGAGACATTTCTTGGAGCTAAACGCCAGCTTTTATGCCAGTTTGGGCGTTTAACTCTAGCTTTTGTGCCAGTTCTGGAGTTAAACGCCAGAATTCTTGAGCTGACTTGGAACGCCTGTTTGGGCCATCAAATCTCGGGCAAAGTATGGACTATTATATATTTCTGGAAAGCCCAGGATGTATACTTTCCAACGCAATTGAGAGCGCGCCAATGGAGCTTCTGTAGCTCCAGAAAATCCACCTCGAGTGTAGGGAGGTCAGAATCCAACAGCATCTGTAGTCCTTTTTCAGCCTCTGAATTAGATTTTTGCTCAGGTCCCTCAATTTCAGCCAGAAAATACCTGAAATCACAGAAAAATATACAAACTCATAGTAAAGCCCAAAAAAGTGATTTTTATTTAAAAACATAATAAAAACTAACTAAAATGTACTAAAAACATACTAAAAATAATGCCAAAAAGCGTATAAATTATCCGCTCATCACAACACCAAACTTAAATTGTTGCTTGTCCCCAAGCAACTAAAAATCAAATAGGATAAAAAGAAGAGATCCTTTTTATCACCCTTGCCTTTTGGTTTAAAGGGGTATTGGCTTTTTCTGCTTGCTTTTCTCTTTCTCTTTTTTTTTTTTTTGCAAGCTTTCTATTCACTACTTTTTCTTGCTTCAAGAATCAATTTTATGATTTTTCAGATTATCAAATAACATTTCTCCTTTTTCTTTCATTCTTTCAAGAGCCAACAATTTTAACATTCATAAACAATCAAATTCAAAAATATGCACTGTTCAAGCATTCATTCAGAAAAATAATAGTATTGCCACCACATCAAAATAACTAAACTGTTTTAAAATTCGAAATTCATGCACTTCTTTTTCTTTTTCAATTAAAAACATTTTTCATTTTAAGAAAGGTGATGGATTCATTTTCATAGCTTTAAGGCATAGACACTTAGACACTAATGATCATGTAATAAAGACACAAACATAAATAAACATAAAGCACAATTTTCGAAAAACAGAAAATAAAGAACAAGGAGATTAAAGAACGGGTCCACCTTAGTGATGGCGGCTTGTTCTTCCTCTTGAAGATCTTATGAAGTGCTTGAGCTCCTCAATGTCTCTTCCTTGCCTTTGTTGCTCCTCTCTCATGGTTCTTTGATCTTCTCTAATTTCATGAAGGAGGATGGAATGCTCTTGGTGCTCCACCCTTAGTTGTCCCATATTGAAACTTAATTCTCCTAGGGAGGTGTTAATTTGCTCCCAATAGTTTTGTGGAGGAAAATGCATCCCTTGAGGCATCTCAGGGATTTCATGATGAGGATTTTTCTCATGCTCTTGTTGAGGTCCATGAGTGGGCTCTCTTGTTTGCTCCATCCTTTTCTTAGTGATGGGCATGTCCTCTTCAATGAGGAGTCTTAGCCACAACTTCATAGAAGTGGTCTTGATGGACCTTTGAGATGAATCTCTCCATCTCTCATGACTCGAAGGTGGAAGAAATTGCCTTTCCTTTCCTCTTTCTAGAGGTTTCTCCGGCCTTAGGTGTCATAAATGGTTATGGAAAAACAAAAAAGCTGAGCTTTTCCACACCAAACTTAAAAGGTTTACTCGTCCTCGAGCAAAAGAATGAAGAAAGGATAAGAACATGAAGAGATAGAGGAGATGGAGGTGTGTGAATTATTCGGCCAAGGGGATTTTAGGTGGTTATGATGTGGAAAAGGAAGGAGTGATGGTTTGAATTTGAGTGGTTGGGTGTAGGTGGTTTGTATGATGGTTTTGGAGGAGTAATTGAGGTGATTGGTAGAGGTTATTTTGGGAAGAGTATTATGAAAAGGTGTGAAGAAGTGAGAGAGAGTGAGTTGATGTTGGTGGGGATCCTGTGGGATCCACAGATCCTGAGGTGTCAAGGATTTCTCATCCCTGCACCAATTAGGCGTGCAAAATGCCCTCTGCTGCCAATCCTGGCATTAAACGCCAGGTTGCTGCCCATTTCTGGCGTTTAACGCCAGCTTTTTGCCCTTTTCTGGCGTTAAACGCCAGTCTGGTGCCCATTTCTGGCGTTAAACACCCAGAATGGTGCCAGACTGGGCGTTTAACGCCCAATCTGCTGTCTTTACTAGCGTTTAAATGCCAGTAGGCTTCTCCTCCAGGGTGTGCTATTTTTCATTCTGTTTTTCAGTTTGTTTCTGCTTTTTCGATTGTTTTTGTGACTTCACATGATCATCAACCTACAGAAAACATAAAATAACAATGGAAAATAGAAATTAACATAGATAAGTAAAATTGGGTTGCCTCCCAACAAGCGCTTCTTTAATGTTAGTAGCTTGATAGTGGGCTCTCATGGAGCCTCACAGATACTCAGAGCATGATGATGGCCTCTTAACACCAAACTTAGAATTTGGTTGTGGCCTTCTAACACCAAACTTAGAGTTTGAATGTGGGGGTTTTATTTGACTTTGTATTGAGAGAAGCCTTTCATGCTTCTTCCTTTTCCTGTCTGCAAACCATGGTGCTTCCTGAATGGCGAAAAGTTGCTCATCTAGAAAGGTTTCAAAGATCTCAGTAGGAGGGTGGGATGCCCCTGCTATTGGTTCTATCCGGGACAGGTGATCAGCTACCTGGTTCTCTGTCCCTTTTTTGTCTCTTATTTCTATATCAAACTCTTGCAGAAGCAACACCCATCTTATGAGCCTGGGTTTTGAATCCTGCTTTGTGAGTAGGTATTTAAGAGCAGCATGGTCAGTATACACAATCACTTTTGAACCTACTAAATAGGATCTAAACTTGTCAATGACATAAACCACTGCAAGTAACTCTTTTTCTATGGTTGTGTAATTCTTCTGTGCATCATTTAAAACACGGCTAGCATAGTAAATGACGTGCAGAACCTTGTTATACTTCTGTCCCAACACTGCACCAATGGCATGGTCACTGGCATCACACATTAGTTCGAATGGTAATGTCCAGTCAGGTACAGAGATGACTGGTGCTGTGACCAGCTTGGCTTTCAGGGTCTCAAACACCTGTAGACACTCTGTGTCAAACACAAATGGTGTGTCAGCAGCTAGCAGGTTGCTTAGAGGTTTTGCAATTTTTGAAAAATCCTTTATGAACCTCCTATAGAATCCTGCATGCCCCAGAAAGCTTCTGATTGCCTTAACATTGGCAGGTGGTGGTAATTTCTCAATTACTCTACCTTGGCTTGATCCACCTCTATTCCCTTGCTTGAAATTTTGTGCCCAAGGACAATTCCTTCAGTCACCATAAAGTGACATTTTTCCCAGTTTAAGACCAGGTTAGTCTCTTGGCACCTTTTCAAGACAAGTGCTAGATGATCAAGATAGGAGCTGAATGAGTCTCCAAATACTGAAAAGTCATCCATGAAGACTTCCAGGAACTTCTCTACCATATCAGAGAAGATAGAGAGCATGCACCTCTGAAAGGTTGCAGGTGCATTGCACAGACCAAAAGGCATTCTTCTGTAAGCAAATACTCCAGAAGGACATGTGAATGCTGTTTTCTCTTGGTCCTGAGGATCCACTGCAATTTGGTTGTAACCTGAATAGCCATCTAAAAAGCAGTAATATTCATGACCTGCTAGTCTCTCTAGCATCTGGTCTATAAATGGTAAAGGAAAGTGATCCTTTCGGGTGGCTGTATTGAGCCTTCTGTAGTCAATACACATACGCCACCCTGTAACTGTTCTTGTGGGAACTAGTTCATTTTTTTCATTATGAACCACTGTCATGCCTCCCTTCTTGGGGACAACGTGGATAGGGCTCACCCAGGGGCTATCAGAAATAGGATAAATAATCCCAGCCTCTAGTAACTTAGTGACCTCTTTCTGCACCACTTCCTTCATGGCTGGATTTAGCCGCCTCTGTGGTTGAACCACTGGTTTAGCATCATCCTCAAATAGGATCTTGTGCATGCATCTTGCTGGGCTAATGCCCTTAAGGTCACTTATGGACCACCCAAGAACTGTCTTGTGTGTCCTTAGCACTTGAATTAGTGCTTTCTCTTCCTGTGGATTTAAAGCAGAGCTTATGATCACTGGAAAAGTGTCACCCTCTCCCAGAAATGCATATTTCAGGGACGGTGGTAGTGGTTTGAGCTCGGGTTTAGGAGGTTTCTCCTCTTTCTGAGGGATTTTCAGAGGTTCTTTTATTTCCTCTGATTCCTCCAGATCAGGTTGAACATCTTTAAAGATGTCCTCTAACTCTGATTCAAGACTTTCAGTCATATTGACCTCTTCCACCAGGGAGTCAATAATATCAATGCTCATGCAGTCATTTGACGTGTCTGGATGCTGCATAGCTTTGACAACATTTAACTTGAACTCATCCTCATTGACTCTCAGGGTCACTTCCCCTTTTTGGACATCAATGAGAGTTCATCCAGTTGCTAGAAAAGATCTTCCTAGAATCAGAGTTGCACTCTTGTGCTCCTCCATTTCCAGTACTACAAAGTCAGTGGGAAAGGCGAATGCCCCAACCTTGACAATCATGTCCTCAATTATGCCTGATGGGTATTTAATGGAGCCATCAGCAAGTTGAAGACATATCCGGGTTGGTTTGACTTCTTCAGTCAACCCAAGCTTTTTGATAGTGGATGCAGGTATTAGGTTGATACTTGCTCCAAGGTCACATAGAGCTGTCTTAGTACAAGCACCCTCTATTGTGCATGGTATCATAAAGCTCCCTGGATCTTGAAGCTTCTCAGAATGACTGCACTGCATTCTTCAGTGAGAAACACTTTTTTAGTTTCTCTCCAATCCTTCTTATGACTTAAGATCTCTTTCATGAACTTTGCATAAGAGGGTATTTGCTCAAGTGCCTCTGCAAACGGGATCTTTATTTCAAGAGTCCTGAGATAGTCTGCAAAGTGGGCAAATTGTTTATCCTGTTCCGCTTGGCGGAGCTTCTGAGGATAAGGCATCTTGGCTTTATATTCTTCAACCTTAGTTGCTGCAGGTTTATTCCCTACAGAAGTGGTTGAAGAAGCCTGCTTAAGGGGGTTGTTATCAGCACTTACAAGTGTCTGACCCCTTTGTGGCGTTTGAACGCCAGGATTGGATGCTTTTTGGGCGTTTAACGCCAGATTGCAGCCCTTTTCTGGCGTTTGAACGCCAGAGTTATTCCTCTCTGGGCTCTTGATGTCCTCAGAGGGATCTTGGGTAGTGGTTTGGTCATCCTCTGTCATTTGTTCCTTTCTTGACTTTTTGCTATTTTGACCTGAGTTATTCAATGTCTTCCCGCTCCTTAGTTGGACAGCTTGGCATTCTTCTGTTATCTGTTTAGATAGTTGCTGTCTTGTCTGATTCAATTGTGCTTCTATATTCTTGTTAGAATTTTTAGTGTCTTGGAGCATCTCTTTGAATTCTGCTAATTGTTTTGTCATAAGGAGTAATTGCTGATTAAGTTCAACAATCTGTTCTTGAGGATTAGGATTAGTAGTTACTGCCATAGCCTTTTCTTTTATGGAGGACTCACTGTTTGAGTACAGATATTGATTTCTAGCAACTGTATCTATGAGCTCTTGAGCTTCTTCAATTGTTTTTCTCATGTGTATAGATCCACCAGCTGAGTTGTCTAGGGAAATCTGAGCTTTTTCTGTAAGTCCATAGTAGAAGATGTCTAACTGTACCCACTCTGAAAATATTTTAGAGGGGTATTTTCTCAGCATCCCTCTGTACCTCTCCCAGGCATTATAAAGGGATTCATGATCCTCTTGTTTAAAGCCTTGGATGTCTAGCCTTAGCTGTGTCATCCTTCTTGGAGGGTAAAATTGATTAAGGAATTTGTTTGTTAATTGTCTCCATGTTTTTATGCTTGATGTGGGTTGGTTATTTAACCACCTCTTAGCTTGATCTTTTACAGCAAATGGAAACAATAATAATCTGTAGACATCCTGATCCACTTCTTTATCACGTACTGTGTCAGCAATTTGTAAGAACTGTGCCAAAAACTCAGTAGGTTCTTCCTGTGGAAGACTGGAATACTGGCAATTTTGCTGCACCATGATAATGAGCTGAGGATTTAGCTCAAAGCTGCTTGCTTTGATGGGAGGTATACAGATGCTATTCCCATATGCAGCTGTAATGGGGTTAGCATATGACCCCAGAGTCCTTCTGGACTGTTCACTTCCACTTAGGTCCATGATGGAGAAAGGGAGATGATGTGGATTACAAATAAAATATATTTTTGTTTTTATTTTTTTTTAATTAAAATTAACCGAATAAAATAAAGTAAAATAAATGGAAAATAAATTAAAGTTTTGAAAACAAAAAGGGAATAAAATAAAATAAAAGCAAATTGAAAACTAAATTAATTAATTAATTAAAAAGATTTTGAAATTAGCAATTAAAAAGATATGATTGAAAATTATTTTGAAAAAGATATGATTCAAAAGATATGATTGCAAATTAAAAAAAAGATATGATTGAGAATTATTTTAAAAAAGATATGATTGAGAAGATATGATTGCAAATTAAAAAAAAGATATGATTGAAAAGATATGATTGAAGAAATTAAAAAGATTTGATTTTTGAAAAAGATTTGAAAAGATCAATTTTTGAAATTAGAATATTGACTTGACTAAAAAAAAGATATGATTTTGAAAATCTTTGACTAAATTAATGCAAAATTTCGAAATTTATGAGTAAAATAAGGAAAGGATATTTTTTTGATTTTTGAATTTTAATGCGGAAAGAGAAAAACAACAAAATGACACTAAACTTAGAAATTTTAGATCAAAACACAGAGAACAAACAAGAAAACTTTGAATTTCAAGATGAACACCAAGAACACTTTGAAGATCAAGATGAACACCAAGAACAAATTTTTGAAAAATTTTTAAGTAAATAAAAGCACAAAAACACACCAAACTTAAAATTTTTAGAAAATCAAACACAACTTTTCAAAAATTTAAAGGAAAACACACAAAGAAGACACCAAACTTAGAATTTTGAAGATCAAGAAAGAACTAAAGACATGCAATTTCGAAAAAATAAAAGAAAATAAAATCATGCAATTGACACCAAACTTAAAATATAAAACTAAACTCAAATAAAAGACTCTAAACTAACAAAAATAAAATATTCCTAATCTAAGCAACAAGAATAACCGTCAGTTGTCCAAACTCGAACAATC
>NC_029794.2:96494868-96510506 GCF_000816755.2 Arachis ipaensis
AATAGGTTGAGGCTTTGGAGATGCTTTGTCTTCTGAACCTCTGCTTTCCTACTGTCTTCTTCTTCATGTACGCAAGACTCCTTCCATGGCAAGCTTTATGTTGGGCATCACTGTTGTCAATGGCTACATCCCGTCCTCTCAGTGAAAATGTTCCAAATGCGTTGTCACCGCACGGCTAATCATCTGTCGGTTCTCGATCATATCGGAATAGGATCCATTGATCCTTTTGCGTCTGTCACTACGCCCAACACTCGCGAGTTTGAAGCTCGTCACAGTCATCCCTTCCCAGATCCTATTCAGAATACCACAGACAAGGTTTAGACGTTCCGGATCTCAGGAATGACCGCCAATGATTCTAGCTTATACCACGAAGACTCTGATTTGAATCATGAGGCTAAGAGATATGCATTCAATATAAGGTAGAACGGAGGTGGTTGTCAGGCACGCGTTCATAGGTGAGAATGATGATGAGTGTCACGGATCATCACATTTATCAAGTTGAAGTGCGAATGAATATCTTAGAATGGAAGCAAGCGTAATAGAATGGAAAACAGTAGTAATTGCATTAATTCATGAAGAACAGCAGAGCTTCTCACCCCCAACAATGGGGTTTAGAGACTCATGCCGTAGAAAATACAATGAGAAACGTGTAGAATGTCATGAGGTACAATATGAATCACGGAAAGTAGTATTTATAGTAAACTAGTGACCTAGGGTTACAGAAAATGAGTAAGCTAGGGTGTTTATTGTAAAATTCCACTTCCGGGGCCCACTTGGTGTGTGCTTGGGCTGAGCATTGAAGCTTTCATGTGTAGAGACATTTATTGGAGTTAAACGCCAGCTTTTATGCCAGTTTGGGCGTTTAACTCCAGCTTTTGTGCCAGTTCTGGAGTTAAACGCCAGAATTCTTGAGCTGACTTGGAACGCCTGTTTGGGCCATCAAATCTCGGGCAAAGTATGGACTATTATATATTTCTGGAAAGCCCAGGATGTCTACTTTCTAACGCAATTGAGAACGTGCCAATTGGGCTTATGTAGCTCCAGCAAATCCACTTCGAGTGCAGGGAGGTCAGAATCCAACAGCATCTGCAGTCCTTTTTCAGCCTCTGAATCGGATTTTTGCTCATGTCCCTCAATTTCAGCCAGAAAATACCTGAAATCACAGAAAAACATAGAAACTCATAGTAAAGCCCAGAAAAGTGATTTTTATTTAAAAACTAATAAAAACATAATAAAAACTAACTAAAATGTACTAAAAACATACTAAAAACAATGCCAAAAAGCATATAAATTATCCGCTCATCAAAAACTAATTATTTTCTCTACAATCTTTTATCGGGAAAGTCCTCTCCATAAGCTTTCATTTTAGTTACTAAGCTCATTAATCTTGTATAGTAATTTTTTATCTTCTGAGAATCTTTCATTTTCATATTTGCATATTGTTTTCTTAGAGATTGGAGGAGGATTGTGCGTACCTTTGTATCGTCTATGAACTCTTGTTCCAAATTTTTTCACACTTCCTTAGCTAACGATATTCTTCTTATCCTTGAGAAAATTGTCTTTGTTACAGCTTGTTGGAAGAAGTATATAGCAATATAATTTATTTGTTGTTCTTCCTTCAATTTCTTCTTTTCTGCAGCAGAAAATGTTGCTTGATTCTCTGGCATGGTGAACCCTTCAGGGACAACATCCTACAAGTCTTGTACTTATAGAAAAATTTTCATTTGAGAATGTCAGTCCTCATAATTGTCTTATAATAATATGGGCACGGGAATATTTATAGTTGAAATAGTCATGGTTATAAAAAAATTTGTTTGAGTGGGTTATAATGTGGTGGATATGTATAGTTAATAGGTTAGGAAGAAAGATTCTAAGCCCAATAGATGATCGAACCTGGCTTTGATACCACTGTTAGTTTCATGAAATAGTTTAAGTTAGTTTAGTAAGAATAACAAGGTTAGTTTTGATGAAGGAGTGATTTTGATGAATGATTTGAGGAAATTGATAGTTATATTATTGATGAGTTAAGGAGATATACAGTACAAAAGACAGTGGAACTTGTGTTTGTTAGTTAATTTACAATGAACTCCATGATAGTCTATTTATAGGCTCCTTAAGTTGATTATAGATAATTCTAAGTCTTAGGTATTTCTAGATACTAATCTTAGATATTTCTAGTACTTGATTTATTTACTTAATTTCTAGACTTCTCTATTATAATATCTAGATATTTATTTTTATTAGAATTTAGTGTTTAAAATTTAGATTTTTAGATATTACAAGAAAAACGTTGAGTACCGTCAGATTTTTTGTTAGAAAAATAAACAAAATCCGATAATAACTAAGTTACCGTCGAATTTAGCGTTGGAAGTAATCAAACGGTATAAACCTCGCCAGTAAATCTTTACCGTCGAATTTTTTTGTCCAATAGTAACTACCATCGGATTCTGTGATGGATTACTTATTCGAAAAATCATTGATTACCGGCAGATTTTTTCGACGGTAATGTTGGCACCACAATATGTTATTTTCCGCACTATTACTGTTGTAAAATCTGCAAAATTAGTAAATAATTAGTCAATAAATTAATTATTAATTAAAAAATTAGAAAATGGGATTTTATAGGTTAATGTGATAGAGCTAACTAAAACGAAAATTTTGACACTAATTTTAAAGAATTTGGCCTAAGATTGGGCCAAACAGACCAAACTAGGCAAACCAAGCTCGTATTGGGCCCAAGGCCCAACCCAAACTCTTAATGAGGGGCATGGCTTCAGCCACTTACCCATTGGATGAGGAACACACGCTGCATTGTGAAATTGGGGAAGAACATTCCCAAAGAAACAAAAACCTTTAATTTGATTCAAATCCACGTAACTTTTTATCCGGAGCTCCGATCGTCGCACCGTTTGCGACCACGCGTCCGCAGAGATGATATCTACAAATTCCGGTACCTTTCAAGGTGAGAAAATCACATTCTCAGCTCCTATTCTCTCTTCTTCAGTTTGAAAATGTTGAGGTTTTGGGGTATTGAGATTTTGGTTAATTTGATGTTTTAGGATCAAATTGACTTGAAGAATTGGTAGGTTTTGACTTAATTAAAGCACATATATGGTAAGGATCACTAATCCTAATCAATTTCTTAATTTAGTATGTTAGATATTGAATTTGGCTGTATATGTGTTATATGTATATGAATTAGGTTTGTGTATATGTAATTAGAGCTTGAATTGTGGACGTTGGGATCTTGGTGGAGTTTGGGAGACCTTGCTTTGGAGACTTTGGACTTTGAGGGTTGTGTTTGGAGCCTTGGTGGTGTCTCAGTAAATACGTGGAAATCGGCCAAGGTATGGTTTAGGTTTCTCGTATTTAACATATAATGTTCTGCGAAAATCTTAGGCTAGATGACCATAGGATAAGTTGGAAACGAATGAGTATATGTAATGCTTAGAAACCTTGATATGAATTATTTGTTGGTTTTGGTGTTTGTTGAATGAATGATAAGTGATGAATTGAAGGTGATATGTGTATAAATGTATATTGAATAAGAACATGTAGATCTTGTTGATGTAAAGGAGAGATTGATGCATGATGTGGTTGAATTGAGAAGTGGTAGGATGTGAAGATTGTTGTGGTATTGATAAAGATATGCTTTGTTAATGGTTATTGACATAGTAAGTTGAATTGAATTTGAATTGTAATGAAAATTGAGGGTTGGGGGTTTTGTGAAAAATTAGTTTTTGGTTAAACTTTGTCGAGCCATAACTTGGCTTTTGGACCTCCAAATGATTTCAGACTTATTTTTTATAAAAATTGGGTCCGTGAAGTTTACACCGTTTGAAGAACGGATGAAAAATGGTTTAAAATGAAAAAGTTATGCGCATCGGAAGTTAGGGATTTAAATTGCAATTCTGTAGCTTTTCAAACTTATATAAAAATTTTGACAAGACGTACGCCCATGCGTACGCGTGGCCCACGCGTACGCATGATGCGGGATTCTTACATACGCATACCATCCATTCGCATATGGTAGCTACTGCCTGGTTTGCATGCGTACGCGAGATGGGGCATGCGTACGCATCTTGGTCCAATTGAAGATCTTGCGAGGTTCGTGGTGGTGTACAGCCCACCGATTTTCGAGAGGACAATATCCGGATTAGCTGCAAGATGTGTCGGGTTCTGGAAAAGTAACCGACATGTGAGCTCACGTCCAGTAGGATAGACATTCATCATATGCATATGTGTGCTTTGTTTGCTATGCAGTAATTGGGAATGCCTAATTGATTATATTCTGCTAACTGTTGTAATTGCTACTTGAACTACTTGTTTTCTACCTGTGCTTGCATTTGTCTGTTTGTTTGTCTATGCGGATTATCGGAGATGGAGGAACGGAGAAAAGGTGAAAGATTTTAGTGGTTAAATTAAGTTTAAGTTAGGTTGAATAACCCTTAGAAGATCACCACTCCTTATGGTTGCTGTTTAGTACTTTAAGCTTTATAACCTGAGTGTCAGCGTTCTAGGATTGCCTCTGGTATTTCCAGGACTTTATATCTTATGTGCGTGGCACCTTTACCATGTTGAGAACCCCCGGTTCTCACCCGATACTCTGTTGTTATTTTTTAGATGCAGGTCGAGCGGCACCTCGGTAGGCGTCTGGAGTTTTGCAGCAAATTATATTTTGGGACTTTATTTTGTATGGTCATATGTATATAACTCTCGGAACAACTTGTTTTGCTTTGCACCTCTTAGAGGGGAAAGGAGAACTAGGTTTTCTGTTATATTATGTTCGTTGACTTTTGGTTTCTTCGCACGCAAGTAATCACATTCCTGAGTGTTGCGCTTTATATTTTCACAAATTTTGTTTTACCCATCCTTCAAGGCTCCTAATGTACTACGTTCTTTTAATTATTATACGTATATATATATATATATATATATTATTTCAAAGGTCGTAATACCACACTACCTCTATTTTACGACTTAAGCGTAAAGTTCTGTGTGGTAGGGTGTTACAACTGTCGGATTATTCCCTTAGTAAATCTGATGCTAATGTCAATTTTTAAAAAAATGTAAAAAAATGGTCAATTTTAATTATTTATTTTTCACATAATTATATAACAATTTATAAATAATAGAAACTTATTATTTAAAATAAATAATAAATTGTTCAAATAAATTAAAAGTCAAGTACATCAAATAAATATAATGAAACAATAAAACAAAACACTAATAACTAAAGATCTACGTAGTCTTTGACGTCATCGTCGTCGTCATTCCCGTGGCCCTAATGAGGCGGCGTAGATGGCGGTGATGTCTGTGTGCCACCAGCAGTAGTTCTGCCACCAGCAGGGTTGATACCAGCGGCGCACATCTAAGCCTGGTACACCTTCATCTGAGCCTCCAACAATTGAAGCCACTCCAGCTACTCCTTCTACTCCAACATGAGGTTATCAGTGGCTGTCACATGAATGAGGATCTCCTAATACCTTTCTTGATAACCGTTCATCTCCTGAGCTGGTGAAGGTTATGATTGAGCTCCTGCACCTACAGCCTCAAATCCACGCCTTCCTCATGCTCGACGGCTCGACTGGTGGTAAAGCCGGACGATGGTCTCAATGTGGAAGTGCTAAGGCTGATGACAAAGAATGACCCCAGCTCATATTTGCAGTTCTTGTATGGTGCTCAGACGGTCTCACGCTAAATCGCATTGAAATCGGCGTCTGAACCAGCAAATCCATCGGCGACGTCCTCCCCACTTTGCTGAGATTTCTGAGTCACAGCCTCTGCATGTAAGACTTCTGTGTAACACATATTATTGTGATTAGTACGACAGCTATACAGTTAATCTCTAATTTTATATCAGAAGATCAGATGTATGTTTACTTACATAATGATCCTGAGACCGCTGATCAACAAATCTCACTTTGTTCTCCTTTAACATGTGGGTGTACTTAAACGTCTTTGCCAATGTCACCTCGCAATCCAACGTCTTCGACTACACATATTGAATTGAAATAATATGATTATCATGCCTATTAATAATGATATGTAAAATAATATAACAAGGTTAATAACAAATTGAAAGAAACTACATACTAGCCCGGCCTTAGTCTTCATGAAAGTTGCTAAGCCGCCGGTATACTTAGACGACCTGGCCGATGTAAACGCCGCTAAAATCGGTAAATAATTAATCAATAAATCGAATTTTAATTAGAAAAATTAAAAATGCAAAACTAATATCAAAATAGGATAGAGCTCGTCAAAACAAAAATTGACACCAATTTCGAAAATTTTGGCCCAAGATTGGGCCAAATGGGCTGAACCGGTCAAACCGGACCCAAACCGAACCCGAACCGGGCCCGTGGGCCCAACCAACTCACTATATATAATAAGTTGAAGCTCATTTCATTTCATTCCAGCATGAAAAACACGCTGAAGGGAGGGGAAACCATCAAACCCTAACCCCAAATTCAATTTAATTTTCAATTTCACATAACTTTGAATCTGGAACTCCGATTGACGAGCCGTCTACGACCACGCGTCCGCGGCGTCGAGCTCTACAAAGCCTATAATATTTTTAGGTAAGAAAGTCACATTTTCTTCCTCAATTCTCCCATTTCCAGTTTCGAAATTCTTGGGCTTTTGTGTTGAAATTTTGTGTAATTTCGATGTTTAGGATCAAATTAACTTGGTGGACTTACCGAGTCTTGTCCCAATTCTCTGTTAGTGAGGTGAGAACTCTCAAAACCTATTGGAATTCTTGGTTATGTGTGTTAGAAATTAAGTGTATATGTATGGGTATTCATGATATGATATAAGTGAGGAGTATATATATGGTATGAAGCTAATTGGGAATATTGGAAGCTTAATTGGAAGCTTGGAGTTAGAAACTAGATGCTGAAATTTTGGTATTGAAGCTTGCAATCTTGCCTAGTGGGTTGCCTTGGAAAAACTACACGGGAATCGACCAAGGTATGGTTTAGGTTTCGTGTGTTTAACATGTAAGGTTTTGTGAAAACTTAGGCTAGAGCACTATAGGATAAGTTGAAATGGATAAATGAGTTAAATGTTTAGTGTTTGTGATGTTGATTAATAAATAGATAATGGGAGTCAAATGCATGTATGTATATAGGTTAGTATGATGGTGTTGAATGATGGGTTTATGATTGTGGTAAAGTAATGGTATAGTTAAGATAGTGAATGATGTTTATTTAGATTGGTTGGTATTATTATGATGAATAATATTGTGCTAATGGTTGAGAATTTCTATGATGATGATAAAATGTGGAATTGGATTAGTGGGTTGGTTGTGAACAAAATGTGTAAAGTTGGGGAAATATAATATGATTGAGCTAAGGATGCAAAATAGTTGTATGATGGTGAAGGGTAAGTTATGTTGATGATTTTGAGATGTTGAGCATGAATGTGACTGGTCTTTAAAAGGGGAATGTGAGTTTTGGTAAAAATGGGGTTTGGTATATTTTGGCAAAAAGTGAAATTTTATGAACTTTGGTTGCCCATAACTTGCTCCACAAATTTTGTATGAAGAAGAGATTTGTTCTAAATTGAAGAAGGTTTTAAAAGCTTGAAAACGATATAAAATTTGCGGAAAACCAAGTTTTGTAGAGGAAGTTATGGACGTCGAAAAATTGGTGCAAAAAATTGAATTTTGTAAGTTGCAGCAGAACCAGGTTTTCTGATGTGTGCTTACGCACAAAGCCGTGCGCACGTACCCAATAGAAGTAAAAATCCACCTGTGCATACGCACGCCTCTGTGCACACGCACACGCCAAGATGGGCCTTCTGTTGGTGGCGCTAGCACAGGTGAGGCGCTTGCACACCCAGTGATGTGTGCGCATGCACACGTTCTGCTTTCTTGTTGAGCTATGCGCACGCACAGGTGTGTACGTACGCACACGCCCTGTTTTTCAACACCTGAGTTTTCAAGATTTAAGCTTGGTTTTGAACCCCTAAACCCCTATTTTTGCCCTGTCAACCTTAGATTCTACTAGTAAGCTTAGTAAATAGCAGAAGTTAGGATTTTAAGGTAACTTGGGAATGAAGAAAGAGAAAAATGTGATGAGTTATGTGAAAGAAAAGTGGTTATTGAATAAAGTAATGATGCCATGGCTTGATAAATGACTAGACAATGATTATGAGTATTAAATAGTTTATGAATGACGATATCTGAGATACGAATTTTCTTGGGTAACAGAATCGTGGCTCGTCACCACGTGTTCCAGATTGGATCTCGATACTCTGTTGACCCTACGTCGTAAGGGTGACCGGGCACGTATAAATTCCCGGGTATGGATAGCCCCCATTGAGTGATTTATGAATGAATGTTTGAATGATGAATGATTATGAAATCTATGCATAGACTCATGGGGATGCACGACGGGGGACAGTCTAAGGTTTTTGGACTTGTCAAGTTGGCTGGATAACCGATAGATGAGCCTCATCAGCCATAGAACAGGCATGCATCATGTGTATTTGTTTGTTTTGATTGCTATGCATTATTTGAGATTGCCTAAATGAATATATATATCCTGCTACCTGCTATCTTTGCTATTTGCACTATCTGTTTCTTATTTGTGAGTGAACTTGTTTGTTTGCTTGTCTCTGCATGATTTATGGATGGCGGAGGAATGGAGGAAGGGTGAAAAAGGGTAGGAGGTTATGTTAGGTTTGAATTTAAGTAAGTTTAGGAATAGCTTAGGTTCCCTACCCCTAATTATGGCTTTTGCTTAGAAACTAAGTTTTGTAATTTTATGACGGAGTTCTAGGATTGCCTCTGGCATTCCTAGGACTTTACTTATTATATGCATGGCACCTTTACCATGCTGAGAACCTCCGGTTCTCATCCCATACTGTGTTGTTGTTTTCAGATGCAGGTCGAGAGGCTCCTCGCTAGGCGTCTGGATTTCCTGAAGCAAAGTAGTCTGGGATATTTTGGGCTTTATGTTTGGTATATATATGACTCATGTACTTAGCTTGCTCTCCAAAAAACTTGTTTATTTTGTTCCTCCTAGAGGTTGCAGGAGAGTCAGGGATTTGTTTCTATATTTTGGGATATTCGGGATATATATATATATATATATATATCCTCCGGCCAGCCTTGGCTTCGCAGGCTGAGTCAAGAGTTAGTTTCACTGTATTTTTGGCACTCTTGTTACTCTTTTACTTTTCCTACCCTCAACTCTTAAGTTTCTTAGCACGTAAGTAATTCCATTTTCTCGAGCGTTGCGCTTTTTATTTTGCGCTTTTGTTTTACCCACTTTTCAAGGCTCCTAGTTTATTATATTCTTTCTACTATTATAAGTATGTATTTTATTTTAGAGGTCGTAGCGCCTCGCCACCTCTGTTTTACATCCTAGGTGTAAAGCTCTGCGTGGTAGGGTGTTACAGCCGATGCCTTGTTAGCTCTATTGGGTGAGACGCCGATGCCTGAACCTCTCATTAGTCTCCCAATGAACTAACAGAGCCTTCTTTATTTTCGATCGGAGCCAGGTCATCTGGTGGTCCTGCCCCTCATGAACATCCTCCAGCATCTACTGCAGCTGCCAACCCATTCAATGGTCGTAGATCTTCCTAATGAGGATATCGTGAGAGGCGTCCATATAAATTATAGCTGCATAAAGAAACACTAAAATTAATTAATCAAAATAAAAGATATAAACTAGTTAAAAAGGTTTAAAACTACAAAAAATAATTACCTTCTATTTCTGAAACTCTAAAATTAATTAATCAAAATAGCTTGATGACGTTGGTCATCTCCTGAGTAAATGAATTGTTGTTTAGTGCAAACCTATCAACAATCCACAAACAAACCAATATGGCAATATAAATGAAATCTTCAGAAGCAATAACCATAATATATAGAGATTTTTATAGGAATTTTGGCAGAGTTTCTTCTATAACTGAAATGTGCCACAAACTCTTTTAATCAACAATTAACTTAAATAGCACCAAATGTCAACAATCAATGAACAACAGGCAATAATCAAGAATCAATATCCATAAATCCACTACAATAAACTAGAATTAAGAATCAGACACTTTCAGCAATTCAATAATCATGAAACATGAAACACTTTCAGCCATTCAAACCTACAGCCCTAAATCTATTAAACTAGAATCAATAATCAGACAATTTTAGCAATTCAATAATCAGGAAACATGACATAATTTCAGCCATTCAAACTTACAACCCTAAATCCACTAAACTAGAATCAATAATCAGACACTTTCAGCAATTCAATAATCAGGAAATATAGAAGACTTAAAGTGATATTTACCCCATGCTGCCATCAAACCAAATCGTCAACCATACAATAGGAGGTGGTAAAGGGGCATTAATTGCCTCAGTTCTGTGAGAGGACTTCGGGGCCGCGGCTTCCGTCGCTGGAGACAGCATCGTCGTGGCAGCGGGCTACTGAGCGATTGGAGGCAGGGTCATCGCCGTAGACAGAGAGATGTACTTGGGGGTTAAGGACCATGATGAACGGCTGGTCTGCTAAACCCACAACCTGTGACATCACTGGGGTAGTCAGAGTAGAGCGAGAGGATACATAATTCCCAGGGGTCCTTGAAGAAACCCTCCCTCTACCATGACCACGACTATGTCCACAACTAGTAGCCTGGTCCGCTGAACGTCCACCTGTCGTCATGTCTGCAAATATCATACTAATTATGAGAAATTCAGAACAACAAATCAACAATACATTATAATGATACCAATGTAATTCTTATAACTAATACCACAACATTAAGTTTAACATTGGATATTCTAAACAACAAGTGTCTTAGAATACAACCATTTCAACCATAATGTGCATTATTGAATCTAAATCAGATCCTAAGTGTGGAAAATACTTCAATCAAGCAAGGCAACAAATCAAGAAACCAATGTTGTGAAGGTAGCATACACTAAATTGAGGTAAGTTGTATAATGTTGTGTTGTGATTGAAGTTCCATTTTTTCCAAAGAAACCAACTTGGAATGTACACACAACATACATCATCAAAACTCAATTAGCAAATAATTTCCAACACATTACAATCCATTATCACAAAGAAATTTAATTAACTATGCCAAGCAAAAATCGTACATCTTAAATCACATGGTAGTTACAATATGCAATTTGAAACAGACAATAAACATAGAGGCATATAAATGAACACTTGGTGTGCACATACATCAAAGATGCAAAATCAACGCAACTAAGTAGCAGTTGACAATTCAAATTCAAGTCAATGCTATTCAACCAAATTTCAGCATTTGTTCAATAAAACAAATAGTCTTTTAACATCAATTCACACAAATTCAGCATGTCCAACACAAAATCAGCAACATTATCTATCAATTAAGTCAGCTTTCAACACTTTCAGCAATATAACACAAACTAATAATCCTAAAACTAACTTATCTTAACCACCTAAAATCCACTAAAATTAGCTCTAACTAAAATTAGACTAATGAAATAACCTGACCAAAATAGAATTTGAAGAAGAAAGAAAAACAGAGGTTAGATCAGAGAAACCTGGAATGCGAAACAAGGAGAAAACAGAAAAGAGGTGAAGATGCAATGGCACTATGATGTTGCCCGAGCTAGAGGTGGCGGAAGGGTGGTCGTCGTAGGCTGGGGAACTCACCGGAAAACTGGGACAGGGGCTTCCTTGTTCTGTTGCGCTGAAGGTTGGACTCGCGGCGAAGCAGAACAGCGGCGGCGCGATGATGGAGGGAGGTGACGGCGGGTTGACGGCAACAGAGAGGGAGCTGTGATGGTGGTGGTATCGACGCCAGTGATAGATAGAGTGGAGAAGTGAGAGAAATGGTGAAATTCAAACGAGGAAAAAAATGTTTGCGCTTTTAATTTATGTCCCAGTTACAGTTGGATTTACCGTTGAAAAAATACGACGGTAAATCATTGCGGGTCACCAAAATGCATCATTTCACTAAGCTGGGTTACCGTCGGATTTTTTCGATAGTAAATCCGCCCCTAAAAGACGCACCAATATGTTTTTGTTTTCCCCTAAATATTACCGACGAAGTTACCGTCGAAAACTTAAATCCGACGGTAATTATATAACCTTCTGAATTCGAAGCCGTTTCAGACGGTAAATCCGATGGTTTTAGAATCCAAAAAAAAATTTAAAAATTTTTATTCTCCAAATTAGTGTCCGAAAGATTTTTTTAATCAAATTCGTTGTCCTTCAAATATTGTAAATTAGTTATTTTAGTCCTTCTGTCACTTCCATTGCTAACGGCGTCAAAATTTGTTAATGTGATACATTAAGTAACACCACAACACACACCTAGTAGTCTTAATTGACGGTTAAAATGATAAATTTATGAAATTAGATCAAATCAACTCCAAATTGAGAAATTCTAATGTCTCATTATTTTTTCTAAATTAGGTTTTGATTTGATCTAATTTTATAAATTTATCATACTAATAGTTAATTAAGATTTCTTTGTGTGTATTGTAGTATCACTTAATATGTCACATTAACACATTTTGGCGCCGTCAACAAAAAAATGATAAAAAAAAAATTAATGCTATTAATTTAAAATTTTAAAAAAATAAATTTAATTAGAAAAAGTTTAAAAATTAATTTAAAGAATGAATAATTTTTTAGGGTAAAGTTGACCATTTTTTCCTCATTTTTATATATTTAAAACCTTTATTAATACCCTTAATAACAAGCGGATGGTGGAGTGCTTTATTTTTGCAGACAGAAGGGGCAACGCCGCTGAGCACAATAAATTTCACTCTTTATTATTATCAATGTAATCAATAGTAATTTCTTACCTTTCTTTCTCCTTCTACAGGCGGCAAAACTTTTTACTCCAGTTGTTCTAATGTGTGGAAAATTTAATCACACTTAACCATCATTATTATTCAATTTTCATTTTCATTATCATCATCATCAACTTCCTTAGCTTCCTCCTCATTTTCCATTCCCGTCTTTCCTAGAAAAAACCCACCCTTTTCCTCTCTTTTACCCATTCTCTCTCTCTCTCACACACACACCACCCTAACATCTATCTACCAATCTAAGAAAATTTCTAAGAAAATAAAGAATGAGTAGTATTGTAATCTGCGGTAGTGAGGGTAATATTGGTTTTTCAGAGAAGAGGGAGAGGCTTATGAATAAGCTTGTGGAGGGGCATAAACATGCCACTGAGCTGAAGCTTCTCCTTCAGAATCAGAATCAGAATCCTCCGGCCACTATTCATCACGGCGGCGGTTCATCAGCTGAGGCGCTATTAATAACCAAGATTCTCAGATCTTTCGCGGAGACTCTCTCCGTTCTAGATTCTCCTTCTTCTTCTGCTTCCTTCTTCCTTAACGAGAATAACAGTGGGTCCCAGCTTGTTATTGCTGCAAACTCCACCAATAATGATCTGAGGTCTGAAGAAGGTTCCAGTGAGAGTAGCAAAAGATTCTCTTCATCAGTCCCTAAGGATCGAAGAGGCACATACAAAAGAAGGTCTCTTTCTAATCTCATCTTTGATCTCACCTTACCAGAATATGTACGGACACTATATGTTTACAAGCCCTTTTATATACATAATAAAAAAAAAATAATTGACAGTTTGGGGTTTAGGGTTTGATTTGAAAGTATTATTAACTACTAGACTGAGTTGATGCGTAGGAAAACGGAAGAGACATGGAGCAATGTATCTCCCACCACTGAGGATAATCTTGCCTGGAGAAAGTATGGACAGAAGGACATACTCAATTCTAAATTCCCCAGGTAATATATAGTAATTACTTTCTTTTTCTTTTCTATTTTAATCTTGTTGCCTTATTCTAAAATAAAACACATTTCAATGTTCATTTTATGATTAGTTAAATACAATTCACATGCTCTTTTCTCAAATGTATAAATTAAAGAGCAAAAAATTTAGAGTTAAATTTTAAAATAATTCTTAAAATTAATTATGTGCACTAAAATAGTGTATAAAATTTTAATTGCATCAATTAGTTTAAAATTGACAAGAATACCCTATGTTAATTCATAATATGATAAACTATTTGATGAAAAAAGATTGAAAAACTAATTTGTTACACTTTTACCAATTTTCAAAATGTGACTGTAGGATTAGAACTTCATAGACTATGTTAAAAATGCCACTAATCTTAGAGAGACTTTGAAACTTAGCCAAAAAGTTTATCTTTGTTGCTTTCTTTCTTTATCTTTCTATTTTTATTTTTTGGGTGCTTAAAAGTTTCCTTCGTAGTCTTATCAAAAGTAAATTACAAAAGAAAAAATATAGGTAGACAATGAGTTTAATGAATAATGCAGTTACACATATAGTAACCTCCCTCCTCTACTTGTGATTTCTGTAGGGACGTAGCGTGTTTTTTATTTTATTGGACTAATTTTAAAATATATTATTCACATTATTTACGAAAGTCATTGTCTATCTAACAAAACCGATTATAAAATGGTTAAGCTACAAGCCTACAACCAATAATGGAGCTTGATGAGGAGGAGGCCTACCATTGCAGGAAAAGCAGACATAGGAAATCAACTTGTTGCACATTTCAATTGTTAATTATTTTCGTTTTTCAGTTTTCTTAATTGGCTTGGTCCTTGATTTGACAATTCCACACTGCCCAAATGAATATTGTTTAACATAAAATAGATAATTAATTATCTCATATTTTTGTTACAAAAACTTAACTTGCCTCTTAATATCCCAAAATTCTAAATATTTCAGTTGTGATATAATAATATGCAGGAGTTATTATAGGTGCACTCGGAAGTATGATCAAGGTTGCAAAGCAACAAAACAAGTTCAAAGGATTCAAGATAATCCAGTTTTGTATCAAATTACGTACATTGGTCGTCATACTTGCAAAGAAACTCTCAAAGCTCCACAAATGACAGCATATCTTTTGAATCCACAAGACCATCATCAAACCCCACCAACAAATGCTATAATCAAACAAGAATATCCCAAACAAGAGGACACTCCGAGTGGTGAAATAATCATTGCAGAAAAATTGGATGCAAACCTTTGGTCTGAGTTGAAGGATATCGAGATAACCAACCCTCCTACTTATGCTAACTTTAGCGCATTTTCTTATCATTTTTGCACCACCGGGTTCCACTTTGATGATCATCATCATGGTGAAAGTCATATGCTATAATTAGTTAGATTTTATTTCCTAATCTTGACTATATATGTGTATTATTAAGCTTTAAGCTTCAAGTTTCGTGCATGTACTATATACGACAGTCATTTTAATTTGATCATTCCCACATCAATCAGTTTCAATGCAAGATGATATAATATATGTCATCACTTTATTTGAAGAAAGATCTATTATTAAATAATTATTACTATATTGAAAGCTTTTTTACCTACTATACACGTGCATCTCTAATTTTAGAAATGACATTTTTTTTTTTGATAAATTCTATATAATCATCTTCAAATTAACATGTAATTTACTTTTTAGATGTGTCGAACTTTTTAATTGAATCTTAATCTAATTATTAACTATACTAATAACTTGAGTTACTTCAATTTAATTAGAATTAATATTTTAACTATAGTGATAAAATCATTTTGTAATTGAGTTATTATTTAAAATACTTAATTGTATAAGTTTTAAAAAT